>NC_082659.1:37142136-37414136 GCF_028023285.1 Balaenoptera ricei
CGATAGCCTGGGTGGGAGCTCCTCCTGTCTCGCTCTAGAGCTACAGGGAAACTTGACGTGAGTCCTTGCCTCAAGCTAAGGCCTGACAAGCCCTGGTGAAGCGAAAGCGTGTAGCAGTTTCCATTAGGTCGTATTCGCAGTTCTGCTTTTCTTTAACGTTTCTTCACTTTTCCAGACACTAGGCACCCTCGTGTAGGCACTCTTTTCCCTACAAATACAGTGAGTACCAGCAGGCTCCTCTGCCTTTCTAAGAAACATCCAGGCTCAGTAGTCTTTCCCAGTCAGTCTATGTATTCAGAGGGTAGGGCAACACACTGCACCCTTCCTTTGAAAAGCTAGATGTCCTCAGTGCTCCAACAGCTCCACGAATTCTGTTCTCTCACGTCCTACATGCCATGGAAGTCTGCCTCATTGCCCTCATTGGAGCTACACTAAGAAACACAATCTGCTTCGCCTTCCTCTAGGAACTCTTACCCTAGGACCCCATACCTACCGGAGAAAGGAGACTTGCATTCCTAGTGGAACCAAAGCACAGTTTTTCCTGTTACACTGCAGGACTTTAGAATAGGCATAGGCTCGATAGCATACATAGAACGTTCCAAGGACGAGGGAGTTCGATACATGCAGAACACCCTGTGAAGAAAACTTGTTTCAGACGGGACCAGGGTGTAGCTAGAGTCCTTTTGACTTGTGAGAAATCAGAACGTGTTCGGCTGCATGTTCACCATAAAAGAACACCTGATGGCACAAACCTTGCTTTCCCATTTTAAAAGCTCTATCCATGCTGCACTGAAGATACCTACATAACACTGTTTTTGACTGGCCTCTAGTCACTGTGGGCAGCCCTCTGGAAAGAAAAGGAGTTTTCTCTAAGGAAACACGGTGCTTCCATAGCATGGGTGGGAGCTCCTCCTGTCATGCTCTAGAGCTACAGGGAAACTTGACGTGAGTCCTTGCCTCAAGCTAAAGCCTGAAAAGCCCTGCTGAAGCGAAAGCGCTTATCAGTTTCCATTATGTCGTATTCGCCGTTCTGCTTTACTTTAACGATTCTTCACTTTTCCAGACACTAGGCACCCTCGTGTAGGCATCCTTTTTCCTACAAATACAGTGAGTACCAGCAGTCTCCTTTTCCCTTCCAAGAAACATCCAGGCCTAGAAGTCTTTATCAGTCACTCTATGTATTCAGAGGGTAGGGCAACTCGCTGCACCCTTCCTTAGGAAGCTAGACGGACTCAGCTCTTCCACAGCTCCAGGGATTCTGTTCTCTCACATTCTACATGCCATGGAAGTCTGCCTCATTGCCCTCTTTGGAGCTACACTAAGAAACACAATCTGCTTCGCCTTCCTTCTAGGGACTCTTACCCAAGGACCCCATACCTACAGGAGAAAGGAGGCTTGCATTCCTACTGGAACAAAATCACAGATTTTCCTGTTACACTGCAGGACTTTAGAATAGGCTTAGGCCTGATGGCAAACATAGAACGTTCCCAGGATGAGGGAGTTCGATACATGCAGAACACCCCGCGAAGAAAAGTTGATTCAGCAAGGGGCCAGGGTGTAGCTAAAGTCCCTTTTGACTTGTTAGAAATCAGAAGGTGTTCGGCTGCATGTTGACCGGAAAAGAACACCTGATGCCACAAACCTTGCTCTCCCATTTTAAAAGCTGTATGCGTGCTGCACTGAAGATACCTAAATAACACTGTTTTTGACTGGCCTCTAGTCACTGTGGGCAGCCTTCTGGAGAGAAATGGAGTTTTCTCTAAGGAAACACGGTGCTTCCATAGCATGTGTGGGAGCTCCTCCATTCATGCTCTAGAGCTACAGGGAAATTTGACCAGAGTCCTTGCCTCAAGCTAAAGCCTGAAAAGCCCTGCTGAAGCGAAAGCATGTAGCAGTTTCCATTAGGTCGTATTCGCAGTTCTGCTTTACTTTAAGGTTTTTCACTTTTCCAGACACTAGGCAGCCTCGTGTAGGCACTCTTTTTCCTACAAATACAGTGAGTACCAGCAGTCTCCTTTGCCCTTCTAAGAAACATCCAGACCTAGAAGCCTTTCCCAGTCACTCTATGTGTTCAGAGTGTAGGGCAACTCGCTGTCCCCTTCCTTAGGAAGTTAGATGGACTCAGCTCTTCAACAGTTCCAGGGATTCTGTTCTCTCACGTCCTACAACCCATGGAAGTCTGCCTCATTGCCCTCATTGGAGCTACACTAAGAAACACAATCTGCTTCGCCTTCCTTCTAGGAACTCTTACCCAAGGATCCCATACCTACAGGAGAAAGGAGGCTTGCATTCCTACAGGAACCAATGCAAAGTTTTTCCTGTTACCCTGCAGGACTTTAGAATAGGCTTAGGCCCGAAGGGTTACATAGAGCGTTCCAAGGATGAGAGAGTTCGCTACATGCAGAACACCCTGTGAAGAAAAGTTGATTCCGCAAGGGACCATGGTGTAGCGAGAGTCTCTTTTGACTTGTTAGAAATCAGAAGGGTTTCGATAGCATGGTCACCGGAAAGGAAGACCTGATTGCACAAACCTTACTTTCCCATTTTAAAAGCTTTATCCATGCTGCACTGAAGATACCTAAATAACACTGATTTTGACTGGCCTCTAGTTACTGTAGGCAGCCCTCTGGAAAGAAAAGCAGTTTTCTCTAAGGAAACACGGTGCTTCGATAGCCTGGGTGGGAGCTCCTCCTGTCTCGCTCTAGAGCTACAGGGAAACTTGACGTGAGTCCTTGCCTCAAGCTAAGGCCTGACAAGCCCTGGTGAAGCGAAAGCGTGTAGCAGTTTCCATTAGGTCGTATTCGCAGTTCTGCTTTTCTTTAACGTTTCTTCACTTTTCCAGACACTAGGCACCCTCGTGTAGGCACTCTTTTCCCTACAAATACAGTGAGTACCAGCAGGCTCCTCTGCCTTTCTAAGAAACATCCAGGCTCAGTAGTCTTTCCCAGTCAGTCTATGTATTCAGAGGGTAGGGCAACACACTGCACCCTTCCTTTGAAAAGCTAGATGTCCTCAGTGCTCCAACAGCTCCACGAATTCTGTTCTCTCACGTCCTACATGCCATGGAAGTCTGCCTCATTGCCCTCATTGGAGCTACACTAAGGAACACAATCTGCTTCGCCTTCCTCTAGGAACTCTTACCCTAGGACCCCATACCTACCGGAGAAAGGAGACTTGCATTCCTAGTGGAACCAAAGCACAGTTTTTCCTGTTACACTGCAGGACTTTAGAATAGGCATAGGCTCGATAGCATACATAGAACGTTCCAAGGACGAGGGAGTTCGATACATGCAGAACACCCTGTGAAGAAAACTTGTTTCAGACGGGACCAGGGTGTAGCTAGAGTCCTTTTGACTTGTGAGAAATCAGAACGTGTTCGGCTGCATGTTCACCATAAAAGAACACCTGATGGCACAAACCTTGCTTTCCCATTTTAAAAGCTCTATCCATGCTGCACTGAAGATACCTACATAACACTGTTTTTGACTGGCCTCTAGTCACTGTGGGCAGCCCTCTGGAAAGAAAAGGAGTTTTCTCTAAGGAAACACGGTGCTTCCATAGCATGGGTGGGAGCTCCTCCTGTCATGCTCTAGAGCTACAGGGAAACTTGACGTGAGTCCTTGCCTCAAGCTAAAGCCTGAAAAGCCCTGCTGAAGCGAAAGCGCTTATCAGTTTCCATTATGTCGTATTCGCCGTTCTGCTTTACTTTAACGATTCTTCACTTTTCCAGACACTAGGCACCCTCGTGTAGGCATCCTTTTTCCTACAAATACAGTGAGTACCAGCAGTCTCCTTTTCCCTTCCAAGAAACATCCAGGCCTAGAAGTCTTTATCAGTCACTCTATGTATTCAGAGGGTAGGGCAACTCGCTGCACCCTTCCTTAGGAAGCTAGACGGACTCAGCTCTTCCACAGCTCCAGGGATTCTGTTCTCTCACATTCTACATGCCATGGAAGTCTGCCTCATTGCCCTCTTTGGAGCTACACTAAGAAACACAATCTGCTTCGCCTTCCTTCTAGGGACTCTTACCCAAGGACCCCATACCTACAGGAGAAAGGAGGCTTGCATTCCTACTGGAACAAAATCACAGATTTTCCTGTTACACTGCAGGACTTTAGAATAGGCTTAGGCCTGATGGCAAACATAGAACGTTCCCAGGATGAGGGAGTTCGATACATGCAGAACACCCCGCGAAGAAAAGTTGATTCAGCAAGGGGCCAGGGTGTAGCTAAAGTCCCTTTTGACTTGTTAGAAATCAGAAGGTGTTCGGCTGCATGTTGACCGGAAAAGAACACCTGATGCCACAAACCTTGCTCTCCCATTTTAAAAGCTGTATGCGTGCTGCACTGAAGATACCTAAATAACACTGTTTTTGACTGGCCTCTAGTCACTGTGGGCAGCCCTCTGGAGAGAAATGGAGTTTTCTCTAAGGAAACACGGTGCTTCCATAGCATGTGTGGGAGCTCCTCCATTCATGCTCTAGAGCTACAGGGAAATTTGACCAGAGTCCTTGCCTCAAGCTAAAGCCTGAAAAGCCCTGCTGAAGCGAAAGCATGTAGCAGTTTCCATTAGGTCGTATTCGCAGTTCTGCTTTACTTTAAGGTTTTTCACTTTTCCAGACACTAGGCAGCCTCGTGTAGGCACTCTTTTTCCTACAAATACAGTGAGTACCAGCAGTCTCCTTTGCCCTTCTAAGAAACATCCAGACCTAGAAGCCTTTCCCAGTCACTCTATGTGTTCAGAGTGTAGGGCAACTCGCTGTCCCCTTCCTTAGGAAGTTAGATGGACTCAGCTCTTCAACAGTTCCAGGGATTCTGTTCTCTCACGTCCTACAACCCATGGAAGTCTGCCTCATTGCCCTCATTGGAGCTACACTAAGAAACACAATCTGCTTCGCCTTCCTTCTAGGAACTCTTACCCAAGGATCCCATACCTACAGGAGAAAGGAGGCTTGCATTCCTACAGGAACCAATGCAAAGTTTTTCCTGTTACCCTGCAGGACTTTAGAATAGGCTTAGGCCCGAAGGGTTACATAGAGCGTTCCAAGGATGAGAGAGTTCGCTACATGCAGAACACCCTGTGAAGAAAAGTTGATTCCGCAAGGGACCATGGTGTAGCGAGAGTCTCTTTTGACTTGTTAGAAATCAGAAGGGTTTCGATAGCATGGTCACCGGAAAGGAAGACCTGATTGCACAAACCTTACTTTCCCATTTTAAAAGCTTTATCCATGCTGCACTGAAGATACCTAAATAACACTGATTTTGACTGGCCTCTAGTTACTGTAGGCAGCCCTCTGGAAAGAAAAGCAGTTTTCTCTAAGGAAACACGGTGCTTCGATAGCCTGGGTGGGAGCTCCTCCTGTCTCGCTCTAGAGCTACAGGGAAACTTGACGTGAGTCCTTGCCTCAAGCTAAGGCCTGACAAGCCCTGGTGAAGCGAAAGCGTGTAGCAGTTTCCATTAGGTCGTATTCGCAGTTCTGCTTTTCTTTAACGTTTCTTCACTTTTCCAGACACTAGGCACCCTCGTGTAGGCACTCTTTTCCCTACAAATACAGTGAGTACCAGCAGGCTCCTCTGCCTTTCTAAGAAACATCCAGGCTCAGTAGTCTTTCCCAGTCAGTCTATGTATTCAGAGGGTAGGGCAACACACTGCACCCTTCCTTTGAAAAGCTAGATGTCCTCAGTGCTCCAACAGCTCCACGAATTCTGTTCTCTCACGTCCTACATGCCATGGAAGTCTGCCTCATTGCCCTCATTGGAGCTACACTAAGAAACACAATCTGCTTCGCCTTCCTCTAGGAACTCTTACCCTAGGACCCCATACCTACCGGAGAAAGGAGACTTGCATTCCTAGTGGAACCAAAGCACAGTTTTTCCTGTTACACTGCAGGACTTTAGAATAGGCATAGGCTCGATAGCATACATAGAACGTTCCAAGGACGAGGGAGTTCGATACATGCAGAACACCCTGTGAAGAAAACTTGTTTCAGACGGGACTAGGGTTTAGCTAGAGTCCTTTTGACTTGTGAGAAATCAGAACGTGTTCGGCTGCATGTTCACCATAAAAGAACACCTGATGGCACAAACCTTGCTTTCCCATTTTAAAAGCTCTATCCATGCTGCACTGAAGATACCTACATAACACTGTTTTTGACTGGCCTCTAGTCACTGTGGGCAGCCCTCTGGAAAGAAAAGGAGTTTTCTCTAAGGAAACACGGTGCTTCCATAGCATGGGTGGGAGCTCCTCCTGTCATGCTCTAGAGCTACAGGGAAACTTGACGTGAGTCCTTGCCTCAAGCTAAAGCCTGAAAAGCCCTGCTGAAGCGAAAGCGCTTATCAGTTTCCATTATGTCGTATTCGCCGTTCTGCTTTACTTTAACGATTCTTCACTTTTCCAGACACTAGGCACCCTCGTGTAGGCATCCTTTTTCCTACAAATACAGTGAGTACCAGCAGTCTCCTTTTCCCTTCCAAGAAACATCCAGGCCTAGAAGTCTTTATCAGTCACTCTATGTATTCAGAGGGTAGGGCAACTCGCTGCACCCTTCCTTAGGAAGCTAGACGGACTCAGCTCTTCCACAGCTCCAGGGATTCTGCTCTCTCACATTCTACATGCCATGGAAGTCTGCCTCATTGCCCTCTTTGGAGCTACACTAAGAAACACAATCTGCTTCGCCTTCCTTCTAGGGACTCTTACCCAAGGACCCCATACCTACAGGAGAAAGGAGGCTTGCATTCCTACTGGAACAAAATCACAGATTTTCCTGTTACACTGCAGGACTTTAGAATAGGCTTAGGCCTGATGGCAAACATAGAACGTTCCCAGGATGAGGGAGTTCGATACATGCAGAACACCCCGCGAAGAAAAGTTGATTCAGCAAGGGGCCAGGGTGTAGCTAAAGTCCCTTTTGACTTGTTAGAAATCAGAAGGTGTTCGGCTGCATGTTGACCGGAAAAGAACACCTGATGCCACAAACCTTGCTCTCCCATTTTAAAAGCTGTATGCGTGCTGCACTGAAGATACCTAAATAACACTGTTTTTGACTGGCCTCTAGTCACTGTGGGCAGCCCTCTGGAGAGAAATGGAGTTTTCTCTAAGGAAACACGGTGCTTCCATAGCATGTGTGGGAGCTCCTCCATTCATGCTCTAGAGCTACAGGGAAATTTGACCAGAGTCCTTGCCTCAAGCTAAAGCCTGAAAAGCCCTGCTGAAGCGAAAGCATGTAGCAGTTTCCATTAGGTCGTATTCGCAGTTCTGCTTTACTTTAAGGTTTTTCACTTTTCCAGACACTAGGCAGCCTCGTGTAGGCACTCTTTTTCCTACAAATACAGTGAGTACCAGCAGTCTCCTTTGCCCTTCTAAGAAACATCCAGACCTAGAAGCCTTTCCCAGTCACTCTATGTGTTCAGAGTGTAGGGCAACTCGCTGTCCCCTTCCTTAGGAAGTTAGATGGACTCAGCTCTTCAACAGTTCCAGGGATTCTGTTCTCTCACGTCCTACAACCCATGGAAGTCTGCCTCATTGCCCTCATTGGAGCTACACTAAGAAACACAATCTGCTTCGCCTTCCTTCTAGGAACTCTTACCCAAGGATCCCATACCTACAGGAGAAAGGAGGCTTGCATTCCTACAGGAACCAATGCAAAGTTTTTCCTGTTACCCTGCAGGACTTTAGAATAGGCTTAGGCCCGAAGGGTTACATAGAGCGTTCCAAGGATGAGAGAGTTCGCTACATGCAGAACACCCTGTGAAGAAAAGTTGATTCCGCAAGGGACCATGGTGTAGCGAGAGTCTCTTTTGACTTGTTAGAAATCAGAAGGGTTTCGATAGCATGGTCACCGGAAAGGAAGACCTGATTGCACAAACCTTACTTTCCCATTTTAAAAGCTTTATCCATGCTGCACTGAAGATACCTAAATAACACTGATTTTGACTGGCCTCTAGTTACTGTAGGCAGCCCTCTGGAAAGAAAAGCAGTTTTCTCTAAGGAAACACGGTGCTTCGATAGCCTGGGTGGGAGCTCCTCCTGTCTCGCTCTAGAGCTACAGGGAAACTTGACGTGAGTCCTTGCCTCAAGCTAAGGCCTGACAAGCCCTGGTGAAGGGAAAGCGCTTAGCAGTTTCCATTAGGTCGTACTCGCAGTTCTGCTTTTCTTTAACGTTTCTTCACTTTTCTAGACACGTATCAGCCTCCTGTAGGCACACTTTTGCCTACAGATACAGTGAGTACCAGCAGGCTCCTCTGCCTTTCTAAGAAACATCCAGGCTCAGTAGTCTTTCCCAATCAGTCTATGTATTCAGAGGGTAGGGCAACACACTGCACCCTTCCTTGGGAAAGCTAGATGTCCTCAGCGCTCCAACAGCTCCACGGATTCTGTTCTCTCACGTCCTACATGCCATGGACGTCTGCCTCATTGCCCTCATTGGAGCTACACTAAGAAACACAATCTGCTTCGCCTTCCTCTAGGAACTCTTACCCTAGGACCCCATACCTACCGGAGAAAGGAGACTTGCATTCCTAGTGGAACCAAAGCACAGTTTTTCCTGTTACACTGCAGGACTTTAGAATAGGCATAGGCTCGATAGCATACATAGAACGTTCCAAGGACGAGGGAGTTCGATACATGCAGAACACCCTGTGAAGAAAACTTGTTTCAGACGGGACCAGGGTGTAGCTAGAGTCCTTTTGACTTGTGAGAAATCAGAACGTGTTCGGCTGCATGTTCACCATAAAAGAACACCTGATGGCACAAACCTTGCTTTCCCATTTTAAAAGCTCTATCCATGCTGCACTGAAGATACCTACATAACACTGTTTTTGACTGGCCTCTAGTCACTGTGGGCAGCCCTCTGGAAAGAAAAGGAGTTTTCTCTAAGGAAACACGGTGCTTCCATAGCATGGGTGGGAGCTCCTCCTGTCATGCTCTAGAGCTACAGGGAAACTTGACGTGAGTCCTTGCCTCAAGCTAAAGCCTGAAAAGCCCTGCTGAAGCGAAAGCGCTTATCAGTTTCCATTATGTCGTATTCGCCGTTCTGCTTTACTTTAACGATTCTTCACTTTTCCAGACACTAGGCACCCTCGTGTAGGCATCCTTTTTCCTACAAATACAGTGAGTACCAGCAGTCTCCTTTTCCCTTCCAAGAAACATCCAGGCCTAGAAGTCTTTATCAGTCACTCTATGTATTCAGAGGGTAGGGCAACTCGCTGCACCCTTCCTTAGGAAGCTAGACGGACTCAGCTCTTCCACAGCTCCAGGGATTCTGCTCTCTCACATTCTACATGCCATGGAAGTCTGCCTCATTGCCCTCTTTGGAGCTACACTAAGAAACACAATCTGCTTCGCCTTCCTTCTAGGGACTCTTACCCAAGGACCCCATACCTACAGGAGAAAGGAGGCTTGCATTCCTACTGGAACAAAATCACAGATTTTCCTGTTACACTGCAGGCCTTTAGAATAGGCTTAGGCCTGATGGCAAACATAGAACGTTCCCAGGATGAGGGAGTTCGATACATGCAGAACACCCCGCGAAGAAAAGTTGATTCAGCAAGGGGCCAGGGTGTAGCTAAAGTCCCTTTTGACTTGTTAGAAATCAGAAGGTGTTCGGCTGCATGTTGACCGGAAAAGAACACCTGATGCCACAAACCTTGCTCTCCCATTTTAAAAGCTGTATGCGTGCTGCACTGAAGATACCTAAATAACACTGTTTTTGACTGGCCTCTAGTCACTGTGGGCAGCCCTCTGGAGAGAAATGGAGTTTTCTCTAAGGAAACACGGTGCTTCCATAGCATGTGTGGGAGCTCCTCCATTCATGCTCTAGAGCTACAGGGAAATTTGACCAGAGTCCTTGCCTCAAGCTAAAGCCTGAAAAGCCCTGCTGAAGCGAAAGCATGTAGCAGTTTCCATTAGGTCGTATTCGCAGTTCTGCTTTACTTTAAGGTTTTTCACTTTTCCAGACACTAGGCAGCCTCGTGTAGGCACTCTTTTTCCTACAAATACAGTGAGTACCAGCAGTCTCCTTTGCCCTTCTAAGAAACATCCAGACCTAGAAGCCTTTCCCAGTCACTCTATGTGTTCAGAGTGTAGGGCAACTCGCTGTCCCCTTCCTTAGGAAGTTAGATGGACTCAGCTCTTCAACAGTTCCAGGGATTCTGTTCTCTCACGTCCTACAACCCATGGAAGTCTGCCTCATTGCCCTCATTGGAGCTACACTAAGAAACACAATCTGCTTCGCCTTCCTTCTAGGAACTCTTACCCAAGGATCCCATACCTACAGGAGAAAGGAGGCTTGCATTCCTACAGGAACCAATGCAAAGTTTTTCCTGTTACCCTGCAGGACTTTAGAATAGGCTTAGGCCCGAAGGGTTACATAGAGCGTTCCAAGGATGAGAGAGTTCGCTACATGCAGAACACCCTGTGAAGAAAAGTTGATTCCGCAAGGGACCATGGTGTAGCGAGAGTCTCTTTTGACTTGTTAGAAATCAGAAGGGTTTCGATAGCATGGTCACCGGAAAGGAAGACCTGATTGCACAAACCTTACTTTCCCATTTTAAAAGCTTTATCCATGCTGCACTGAAGATACCTAAATAACACTGATTTTGACTGGCCTCTAGTTACTGTAGGCAGCCCTCTGGAAAGAAAAGCAGTTTTCTCTAAGGAAACACGGTGCTTCGATAGCCTGGGTGGGAGCTCCTCCTGTCTCGCTCTAGAGCTACAGGGAAACTTGACGTGAGTCCTTGCCTCAAGCTAAGGCCTGACAAGCCCTGGTGAAGGGAAAGCGCTTAGCAGTTTCCATTAGGTCGTACTCGCAGTTCTGCTTTTCTTTAACGTTTCTTCACTTTTCTAGACACGTATCAGCCTCCTGTAGGCACACTTTTGCCTACAGATACAGTGAGTACCAGCAGGCTCCTCTGCCTTTCTAAGAAACATCCAGGCTCAGTAGTCTTTCCCAATCAGTCTATGTATTCAGAGGGTAGGGCAACACACTGCACCCTTCCTTGGGAAAGCTAGATGTCCTCAGCGCTCCAACAGCTCCACGGATTCTGTTCTCTCACGTCCTACATGCCATGGACGTCTGCCTCATTGCCCTCATTGGAGCTACACTAAGAAACACAATCTGCTTCGCCTTCCTCTAGGAACTCTTACCCTAGGACCCCATACCTACCGGAGAAAGGAGACTTGCATTCCTAGTGGAACCAAAGCACAGTTTTTCCTGTTACACTGCAGGACTTTAGAATAGGCATAGGCTCGATAGCATACATAGAACGTTCCAAGGACGAGGGAGTTCGATACATGCAGAACACCCTGTGAAGAAAACTTGTTTCAGACGGGACCAGGGTGTAGCTAGAGTCCTTTTGACTTGTGAGAAATCAGAACGTGTTCGGCTGCATGTTCACCATAAAAGAACACCTGATGGCACAAACCTTGCTTTCCCATTTTAAAAGCTCTATCCATGCTGCACTGAAGATACCTACATAACACTGTTTTTGACTGGCCTCTAGTCACTGTGGGCAGCCCTCTGGAAAGAAAAGGAGTTTTCTCTAAGGAAACACGGTGCTTCCATAGCATGGGTGGGAGCTCCTCCTGTCATGCTCTAGAGCTACAGGGAAACTTGACGTGAGTCCTTGCCTCAAGCTAAAGCCTGAAAAGCCCTGCTGAAGCGAAAGCGCTTATCAGTTTCCATTATGTCGTATTCGCCGTTCTGCTTTACTTTAACGATTCTTCACTTTTCCAGACACTAGGCACCCTCGTGTAGGCATCCTTTTTCCTACAAATACAGTGAGTACCAGCAGTCTCCTTTTCCCTTCCAAGAAACATCCAGGCCTAGAAGTCTTTATCAGTCACTCTATGTATTCAGAGGGTAGGGCAACTCGCTGCACCCTTCCTTAGGAAGCTAGACGGACTCAGCTCTTCCACAGCTCCAGGGATTCTGCTCTCTCACATTCTACATGCCATGGAAGTCTGCCTCATTGCCCTCTTTGGAGCTACACTAAGAAACACAATCTGCTTCGCCTTCCTTCTAGGGACTCTTACCCAAGGACCCCATACCTACAGGAGAAAGGAGGCTTGCATTCCTACTGGAACAAAATCACAGATTTTCCTGTTACACTGCAGGCCTTTAGAATAGGCTTAGGCCTGATGGCAAACATAGAACGTTCCCAGGATGAGGGAGTTCGATACATGCAGAACACCCCGCGAAGAAAAGTTGATTCAGCAAGGGGCCAGGGTGTAGCTAAAGTCCCTTTTGACTTGTTAGAAATCAGAAGGTGTTCGGCTGCATGTTGACCGGAAAAGAACACCTGATGCCACAAACCTTGCTCTCCCATTTTAAAAGCTGTATGCGTGCTGCACTGAAGATACCTAAATAACACTGTTTTTGACTGGCCTCTAGTCACTGTGGGCAGCCCTCTGGAGAGAAATGGAGTTTTCTCTAAGGAAACACGGTGCTTCCATAGCATGTGTGGGAGCTCCTCCATTCATGCTCTAGAGCTACAGGGAAATTTGACCAGAGTCCTTGCCTCAAGCTAAAGCCTGAAAAGCCCTGCTGAAGCGAAAGCATGTAGCAGTTTCCATTAGGTCGTATTCGCAGTTCTGCTTTACTTTAAGGTTTTTCACTTTTCCAGACACTAGGCAGCCTCGTGTAGGCACTCTTTTTCCTACAAATACAGTGAGTACCAGCAGTCTCCTTTGCCCTTCTAAGAAACATCCAGACCTAGAAGCCTTTCCCAGTCACTCTATGTGTTCAGAGTGTAGGGCAACTCGCTGTCCCCTTCCTTAGGAAGTTAGATGGACTCAGCTCTTCAACAGTTCCAGGGATTCTGTTCTCTCACGTCCTACAACCCATGGAAGTCTGCCTCATTGCCCTCATTGGAGCTACACTAAGAAACACAATCTGCTTCGCCTTCCTTCTAGGAACTCTTACCCAAGGATCCCATACCTACAGGAGAAAGGAGGCTTGCATTCCTACAGGAACCAATGCAAAGTTTTTCCTGTTACCCTGCAGGACTTTAGAATAGGCTTAGGCCCGAAGGGTTACATAGAGCGTTCCAAGGATGAGAGAGTTCGCTACATGCAGAACACCCTGTGAAGAAAAGTTGATTCCGCAAGGGACCATGGTGTAGCGAGAGTCTCTTTTGACTTGTTAGAAATCAGAAGGGTTTCGATAGCATGGTCACCGGAAAGGAAGACCTGATTGCACAAACCTTACTTTCCCATTTTAAAAGCTTTATCCATGCTGCACTGAAGATACCTAAATAACACTGATTTTGACTGGCCTCTAGTTACTGTAGGCAGCCCTCTGGAAAGAAAAGCAGTTTTCTCTAAGGAAACACGGTGCTTCGATAGCCTGGGTGGGAGCTCCTCCTGTCTCGCTCTAGAGCTACAGGGAAACTTGACGTGAGTCCTTGCCTCAAGCTAAGGCCTGACAAGCCCTGGTGAAGGGAAAGCGCTTAGCAGTTTCCATTAGGTCGTACTCGCAGTTCTGCTTTTCTTTAACGTTTCTTCACTTTTCTAGACACGTATCAGCCTCCTGTAGGCACACTTTTGCCTACAGATACAGTGAGTACCAGCAGGCTCCTCTGCCTTTCTAAGAAACATCCAGGCTCAGTAGTCTTTCCCAATCAGTCTATGTATTCAGAGGGTAGGGCAACACACTGCACCCTTCCTTGGGAAAGCTAGATGTCCTCAGCGCTCCAACAGCTCCACGGATTCTGTTCTCTCACGTCCTACATGCCATGGAAGTCTGCCTCATTGCCCTCATTGGAGCTACACTAAGAAACACAATCTGCTTCGCCTTCCTCTAGGAACTCTTACCCTAGGACCCCATACCTACCGGAGAAAGGAGACTTGCATTCCTAGTGGAACCAAAGCACAGTTTTTCCTGTTACACTGCAGGACTTTAGAATAGGCATAGGCTCGATAGCATACATAGAACGTTCCAAGGACGAGGGAGTTCGATACATGCAGAACACCCTGTGAAGAAAACTTGTTTCAGACGGGACCAGGGTGTAGCTAGAGTCCTTTTGACTTGTGAGAAATCAGAACGTGTTCGGCTGCATGTTCACCATAAAAGAACACCTGATGGCACAAACCTTGCTTTCCCATTTTAAAAGCTCTATCCATGCTGCACTGAAGATACCTACATAACACTGTTTTTGACTGGCCTCTAGTCACTGTGGGCAGCCCTCTGGAAAGAAAAGGAGTTTTCTCTAAGGAAACACGGTGCTTCCATAGCATGGGTGGGAGCTCCTCCTGTCATGCTCTAGAGCTACAGGGAAACTTGACGTGAGTCCTTGCCTCAAGCTAAAGCCTGAAAAGCCCTGCTGAAGCGAAAGCGCTTATCAGTTTCCATTATGTCGTATTCGCCGTTCTGCTTTACTTTAACGATTCTTCACTTTTCCAGACACTAGGCACCCTCGTGTAGGCATCCTTTTTCCTACAAATACAGTGAGTACCAGCAGTCTCCTTTTCCCTTCCAAGAAACATCCAGGCCTAGAAGTCTTTATCAGTCACTCTATGTATTCAGAGGGTAGGGCAACTCGCTGCACCCTTCCTTAGGAAGCTAGACGGACTCAGCTCTTCCACAGCTCCAGGGATTCTGTTCTCTCACATTCTACATGCCATGGAAGTCTGCCTCATTGCCCTCTTTGGAGCTACACTAAGAAACACAATCTGCTTCGCCTTCCTTCTAGGGACTCTTACCCAAGGACCCCATACCTACAGGAGAAAGGAGGCTTGCATTCCTACTGGAACAAAATCACAGATTTTCCTGTTACACTGCAGGCCTTTAGAATAGGCTTAGGCCTGATGGCAAACATAGAACGTTCCCAGGATGAGGGAGTTCGATACATGCAGAACACCCCGCGAAGAAAAGTTGATTCAGCAAGGGGCCAGGGTGTAGCTAAAGTCCCTTTTGACTTGTTAGAAATCAGAAGGTGTTCGGCTGCATGTTCACCGGAAAAGAACACCTGATGCCACAAACCTTGCTCTCCCATTTTAAAAGCTGTATGCGTGCTGCACTGAAGATACCTAAATAACACTGTTTTTGACTGGCCTCTAGTCACTGTGGGCAGCCCTCTGGAGAGAAATGGAGTTTTCTCTAAGGAAACACGGTGCTTCCATAGCATGTGTGGGAGCTCCTCCATTCATGCTCTAGAGCTACAGGGAAATTTGACCAGAGTCCTTGCCTCAAGCTAAAGCCTGAAAAGCCCTGCTGAAGCGAAAGCATGTAGCAGTTTCCATTAGGTCGTATTCGCAGTTCTGCTTTACTTTAAGGTTTTTCACTTTTCCAGACACTAGGCAGCCTCGTGTAGGCACTCTTTTTCCTACAAATACAGTGAGTACCAGCAGTCTCCTTTGCCCTTCTAAGAAACATCCAGACCTAGAAGCCTTTCCCAGTCACTCTATGTGTTCAGAGTGTAGGGCAACTCGCTGTCCCCTTCCTTAGGAAGTTAGATGGACTCAGCTCTTCAACAGTTCCAGGGATTCTGTTCTCTCACGTCCTACAACCCATGGAAGTCTGCCTCATTGCCCTCATTGGAGCTACACTAAGAAACACAATCTGCTTCGCCTTCCTTCTAGGAACTCTTACCCAAGGATCCCATACCTACAGGAGAAAGGAGGCTTGCATTCCTACAGGAACCAATGCAAAGTTTTTCCTGTTACCCTGCAGGACTTTAGAATAGGCTTAGGCCCGAAGGGTTACATAGAGCGTTCCAAGGATGAGAGAGTTCGCTACATGCAGAACACCCTGTGAAGAAAAGTTGATTCCGCAAGGGACCATGGTGTAGCGAGAGTCTCTTTTGACTTGTTAGAAATCAGAAGGGTTTCGATAGCATGGTCACTGGAAAGGAAGACCTGATTGCACAAACCTTACTTTCCCATTTTAAAAGCTTTATCCATGCTGCACTGAAGATACCTAAATAACACTGATTTTGACTGGCCTCTAGTTACTGTAGGCAGCCCTCTGGAAAGAAAAGCAGTTTTCTCTAAGGAAACACGGTGCTTCGATAGCCTGGGTGGGAGCTCCTCCTGTCTCGCTCTAGAGCTACAGGGAAACTTGACGTGAGTCCTTGCCTCAAGCTAAGGCCTGACAAGCCCTGGTGAAGCGAAAGCGTGTAGCAGTTTCCATTAGGTCGTATTCGCAGTTCTGCTTTTCTTTAACGTTTCTTCACTTTTCCAGACACTAGGCACCCTCGTGTAGGCACTCTTTTCCCTACAAATACAGTGAGTACCAGCAGGCTCCTCTGCCTTTCTAAGAAACATCCAGGCTCAGTAGTCTTTCCCAGTCAGTCTATGTATTCAGAGGGTAGGGCAACACACTGCACCCTTCCTTTGAAAAGCTAGATGTCCTCAGTGCTCCAACAGCTCCACGAATTCTGTTCTCTCACGTCCTACATGCCATGGAAGTCTGCCTCATTGCCCTCATTGGAGCTACACTAAGAAACACAATCTGCTTCGCCTTCCTCTAGGAACTCTTACCCTAGGACCCCATACCTACCGGAGAAAGGAGACTTGCATTCCTAGTGGAACCAAAGCACAGTTTTTCCTGTTACACTGCAGGACTTTAGAATAGGCATAGGCTCGATAGCATACATAGAACGTTCCAAGGACGAGGGAGTTCGATACATGCAGAACACCCTGTGAAGAAAACTTGTTTCAGACGGGACCAGGGTGTAGCTAGAGTCCTTTTGACTTGTGAGAAATCAGAACGTGTTCGGCTGCATGTTCACCATAAAAGAACACCTGATGGCACAAACCTTGCTTTCCCATTTTAAAAGCTCTATCCATGCTGCACTGAAGATACCTACATAACACTGTTTTTGACTGGCCTCTAGTCACTGTGGGCAGCCCTCTGGAAAGAAAAGGAGTTTTCTCTAAGGAAACACGGTGCTTCCATAGCATGGGTGGGAGCTCCTCCTGTCATGCTCTAGAGCTACAGGGAAACTTGACGTGAGTCCTTGCCTCAAGCTAAAGCCTGAAAAGCCCTGCTGAAGCGAAAGCGCTTATCAGTTTCCATTATGTCGTATTCGCCGTTCTGCTTTACTTTAACGATTCTTCACTTTTCCAGACACTAGGCACCCTCGTGTAGGCATCCTTTTTCCTACAAATACAGTGAGTACCAGCAGTCTCCTTTTCCCTTCCAAGAAACATCCAGGCCTAGAAGTCTTTATCAGTCACTCTATGTATTCAGAGGGTAGGGCAACTCGCTGCACCCTTCCTTAGGAAGCTAGACGGACTCAGCTCTTCCACAGCTCCAGGGATTCTGTTCTCTCACATTCTACATGCCATGGAAGTCTGCCTCATTGCCCTCTTTGGAGCTACACTAAGAAACACAATCTGCTTCGCCTTCCTTCTAGGGACTCTTACCCAAGGACCCCATACCTACAGGAGAAAGGAGGCTTGCATTCCTACTGGAACAAAATCACAGATTTTCCTGTTACACTGCAGGACTTTAGAATAGGCTTAGGCCTGATGGCAAACATAGAACGTTCCCAGGATGAGGGAGTTCGATACATGCAGAACACCCCGCGAAGAAAAGTTGATTCAGCAAGGGGCCAGGGTGTAGCTAAAGTCCCTTTTGACTTGTTAGAAATCAGAAGGTGTTCGGCTGCATGTTCACCGGAAAAGAACACCTGATGCCACAAACCTTGCTCTCCCATTTTAAAAGCTGTATGCGTGCTGCACTGAAGATACCTAAATAACACTGTTTTTGACTGGCCTCTAGTCACTGTGGGCAGCCCTCTGGAGAGAAATGGAGTTTTCTCTAAGGAAACACGGTGCTTCCATAGCATGTGTGGGAGCTCCTCCATTCATGCTCTAGAGCTACAGGGAAATTTGACCAGAGTCCTTGCCTCAAGCTAAAGCCTGAAAAGCCCTGCTGAAGCGAAAGCATGTAGCAGTTTCCATTAGGTCGTATTCGCAGTTCTGCTTTACTTTAAGGTTTTTCACTTTTCCAGACACTAGGCAGCCTCGTGTAGGCACTCTTTTTCCTACAAATACAGTGAGTACCAGCAGTCTCCTTTGCCCTTCTAAGAAACATCCAGACCTAGAAGCCTTTCCCAGTCACTCTATGTGTTCAGAGTGTAGGGCAACTCGCTGTCCCCTTCCTTAGGAAGTTAGATGGACTCAGCTCTTCAACAGTTCCAGGGATTCTGTTCTCTCACGTCCTACAACCCATGGAAGTCTGCCTCATTGCCCTCATTGGAGCTACACTAAGAAACACAATCTGCTTCGCCTTCCTTCTAGGAACTCTTACCCAAGGATCCCATACCTACAGGAGAAAGGAGGCTTGCATTCCTACAGGAACCAATGCAAAGTTTTTCCTGTTACCCTGCAGGACTTTAGAATAGGCTTAGGCCCGAAGGGTTACATAGAGCGTTCCAAGGATGAGAGAGTTCGCTACATGCAGAACACCCTGTGAAGAAAAGTTGATTCCGCAAGGGACCATGGTGTAGCGAGAGTCTCTTTTGACTTGTTAGAAATCAGAAGGGTTTCGATAGCATGGTCACCGGAAAGGAAGACCTGATTGCACAAACCTTACTTTCCCATTTTAAAAGCTTTATCCATGCTGCACTGAAGATACCTAAATAACACTGATTTTGACTGGCCTCTAGTTACTGTAGGCAGCCCTCTGGAAAGAAAAGCAGTTTTCTCTAAGGAAACACGGTGCTTCGATAGCCTGGGTGGGAGCTCCTCCTGTCTCGCTCTAGAGCTACAGGGAAACTTGACGTGAGTCCTTGCCTCAAGCTAAGGCCTGACAAGCCCTGGTGAAGCGAAAGCGTGTAGCAGTTTCCATTAGGTCGTATTCGCAGTTCTGCTTTTCTTTAACGTTTCTTCACTTTTCCAGACACTAGGCACCCTCGTGTAGGCACTCTTTTCCCTACAAATACAGTGAGTACCAGCAGGCTCCTCTGCCTTTCTAAGAAACATCCAGGCTCAGTAGTCTTTCCCAGTCAGTCTATGTATTCAGAGGGTAGGGCAACACACTGCACCCTTCCTTTGAAAAGCTAGATGTCCTCAGTGCTCCAACAGCTCCACGAATTCTGTTCTCTCACGTCCTACATGCCATGGAAGTCTGCCTCATTGCCCTCATTGGAGCTACACTAAGAAACACAATCTGCTTCGCCTTCCTCTAGGAACTCTTACCCTAGGACCCCATACCTACCGGAGAAAGGAGACTTGCATTCCTAGTGGAACCAAAGCACAGTTTTTCCTGTTACACTGCAGGACTTTAGAATAGGCATAGGCTCGATAGCATACATAGAACGTTCCAAGGACGAGGGAGTTCGATACATGCAGAACACCCTGTGAAGAAAACTTGTTTCAGACGGGACCAGGGTGTAGCTAGAGTCCTTTTGACTTGTGAGAAATCAGAACGTGTTCGGCTGCATGTTCACCATAAAAGAACACCTGATGGCACAAACCTTGCTTTCCCATTTTAAAAGCTCTATCCATGCTGCACTGAAGATACCTACATAACACTGTTTTTGACTGGCCTCTAGTCACTGTGGGCAGCCCTCTGGAAAGAAAAGGAGTTTTCTCTAAGGAAACACGGTGCTTCCATAGCATGGGTGGGAGCTCCTCCTGTCATGCTCTAGAGCTACAGGGAAACTTGACGTGAGTCCTTGCCTCAAGCTAAAGCCTGAAAAGCCCTGCTGAAGCGAAAGCGCTTATCAGTTTCCATTATGTCGTATTCGCCGTTCTGCTTTACTTTAACGATTCTTCACTTTTCCAGACACTAGGCACCCTCGTGTAGGCATCCTTTTTCCTACAAATACAGTGAGTACCAGCAGTCTCCTTTTCCCTTCCAAGAAACATCCAGGCCTAGAAGTCTTTATCAGTCACTCTATGTATTCAGAGGGTAGGGCAACTCGCTGCACCCTTCCTTAGGAAGCTAGACGGACTCAGCTCTTCCACAGCTCCAGGGATTCTGTTCTCTCACATTCTACATGCCATGGAAGTCTGCCTCATTGCCCTCTTTGGAGCTACACTAAGAAACACAATCTGCTTCGCCTTCCTTCTAGGGACTCTTACCCAAGGACCCCATACCTACAGGAGAAAGGAGGCTTGCATTCCTACTGGAACAAAATCACAGATTTTCCTGTTACACTGCAGGACTTTAGAATAGGCTTAGGCCTGATGGCAAACATAGAACGTTCCCAGGATGAGGGAGTTCGATACATGCAGAACACCCCGCGAAGAAAAGTTGATTCAGCAAGGGGCCAGGGTGTAGCTAAAGTCCCTTTTGACTTGTTAGAAATCAGAAGGTGTTCGGCTGCATGTTCACCGGAAAAGAACACCTGATGCCACAAACCTTGCTCTCCCATTTTAAAAGCTGTATGCGTGCTGCACTGAAGATACCTAAATAACACTGTTTTTGACTGGCCTCTAGTCACTGTGGGCAGCCCTCTGGAGAGAAATGGAGTTTTCTCTAAGGAAACACGGTGCTTCCATAGCATGTGTGGGAGCTCCTCCATTCATGCTCTAGAGCTACAGGGAAATTTGACCAGAGTCCTTGCCTCAAGCTAAAGCCTGAAAAGCCCTGCTGAAGCGAAAGCATGTAGCAGTTTCCATTAGGTCGTATTCGCAGTTCTGCTTTACTTTAAGGTTTTTCACTTTTCCAGACACTAGGCAGCCTCGTGTAGGCACTCTTTTTCCTACAAATACAGTGAGTACCAGCAGTCTCCTTTGCCCTTCTAAGAAACATCCAGACCTAGAAGCCTTTCCCAGTCACTCTATGTGTTCAGAGTGTAGGGCAACTCGCTGTCCCCTTCCTTAGGAAGTTAGATGGACTCAGCTCTTCAACAGTTCCAGGGATTCTGTTCTCTCACGTCCTACAACCCATGGAAGTCTGCCTCATTGCCCTCATTGGAGCTACACTAAGAAACACAATCTGCTTCGCCTTCCTTCTAGGAACTCTTACCCAAGGATCCCATACCTACAGGAGAAAGGAGGCTTGCATTCCTACAGGAACCAATGCAAAGTTTTTCCTGTTACCCTGCAGGACTTTAGAATAGGCTTAGGCCCGAAGGGTTACATAGAGCGTTCCAAGGATGAGAGAGTTCGCTACATGCAGAACACCCTGTGAAGAAAAGTTGATTCCGCAAGGGACCATGGTGTAGCGAGAGTCTCTTTTGACTTGTTAGAAATCAGAAGGGTTTCGATAGCATGGTCACCGGAAAGGAAGACCTGATTGCACAAACCTTACTTTCCCATTTTAAAAGCTTTATCCATGCTGCACTGAAGATACCTAAATAACACTGATTTTGACTGGCCTCTAGTTACTGTAGGCAGCCCTCTGGAAAGAAAAGCAGTTTTCTCTAAGGAAACACGGTGCTTCGATAGCCTGGGTGGGAGCTCCTCCTGTCTCGCTCTAGAGCTACAGGGAAACTTGACGTGAGTCCTTGCCTCAAGCTAAGGCCTGACAAGCCCTGGTGAAGCGAAAGCGTGTAGCAGTTTCCATTAGGTCGTATTCGCAGTTCTGCTTTTCTTTAACGTTTCTTCACTTTTCCAGACACTAGGCACCCTCGTGTAGGCACTCTTTTCCCTACAAATACAGTGAGTACCAGCAGGCTCCTCTGCCTTTCTAAGAAACATCCAGGCTCAGTAGTCTTTCCCAGTCAGTCTATGTATTCAGAGGGTAGGGCAACACACTGCACCCTTCCTTTGAAAAGCTAGATGTCCTCAGTGCTCCAACAGCTCCACGAATTCTGTTCTCTCACGTCCTACATGCCATGGAAGTCTGCCTCATTGCCCTCATTGGAGCTACACTAAGAAACACAATCTGCTTCGCCTTCCTCTAGGAACTCTTACCCTAGGACCCCATACCTACCGGAGAAAGGAGACTTGCATTCCTAGTGGAACCAAAGCACAGTTTTTCCTGTTACACTGCAGGACTTTAGAATAGGCATAGGCTCGATAGCATACATAGAACGTTCCAAGGACGAGGGAGTTCGATACATGCAGAACACCCTGTGAAGAAAACTTGTTTCAGACGGGACCAGGGTGTAGCTAGAGTCCTTTTGACTTGTGAGAAATCAGAACGTGTTCGGCTGCATGTTCACCATAAAAGAACACCTGATGGCACAAACCTTGCTTTCCCATTTTAAAAGCTCTATCCATGCTGCACTGAAGATACCTACATAACACTGTTTTTGACTGGCCTCTAGTCACTGTGGGCAGCCCTCTGGAAAGAAAAGGAGTTTTCTCTAAGGAAACACGGTGCTTCCATAGCATGGGTGGGAGCTCCTCCTGTCATGCTCTAGAGCTACAGGGAAACTTGACGTGAGTCCTTGCCTCAAGCTAAAGCCTGAAAAGCCCTGCTGAAGCGAAAGCGCTTATCAGTTTCCATTATGTCGTATTCGCCGTTCTGCTTTACTTTAACGATTCTTCACTTTTCCAGACACTAGGCACCCTCGTGTAGGCATCCTTTTTCCTACAAATACAGTGAGTACCAGCAGTCTCCTTTTCCCTTCCAAGAAACATCCAGGCCTAGAAGTCTTTATCAGTCACTCTATGTATTCAGAGGGTAGGGCAACTCGCTGCACCCTTCCTTAGGAAGCTAGACGGACTCAGCTCTTCCACAGCTCCAGGGATTCTGTTCTCTCACATTCTACATGCCATGGAAGTCTGCCTCATTGCCCTCTTTGGAGCTACACTAAGAAACACAATCTGCTTCGCCTTCCTTCTAGGGACTCTTACCCAAGGACCCCATACCTACAGGAGAAAGGAGGCTTGCATTCCTACTGGAACAAAATCACAGATTTTCCTGTTACACTGCAGGACTTTAGAATAGGCTTAGGCCTGATGGCAAACATAGAACGTTCCCAGGATGAGGGAGTTCGATACATGCAGAACACCCCGCGAAGAAAAGTTGATTCAGCAAGGGGCCAGGGTGTAGCTAAAGTCCCTTTTGACTTGTTAGAAATCAGAAGGTGTTCGGCTGCATGTTCACCGGAAAAGAACACCTGATGCCACAAACCTTGCTCTCCCATTTTAAAAGCTGTATGCGTGCTGCACTGAAGATACCTAAATAACACTGTTTTTGACTGGCCTCTAGTCACTGTGGGCAGCCCTCTGGAGAGAAATGGAGTTTTCTCTAAGGAAACACGGTGCTTCCATAGCATGTGTGGGAGCTCCTCCATTCATGCTCTAGAGCTACAGGGAAATTTGACCAGAGTCCTTGCCTCAAGCTAAAGCCTGAAAAGCCCTGCTGAAGCGAAAGCATGTAGCAGTTTCCATTAGGTCGTATTCGCAGTTCTGCTTTACTTTAAGGTTTTTCACTTTTCCAGACACTAGGCAGCCTCGTGTAGGCACTCTTTTTCCTACAAATACAGTGAGTACCAGCAGTCTCCTTTGCCCTTCTAAGAAACATCCAGACCTAGAAGCCTTTCCCAGTCACTCTATGTGTTCAGAGTGTAGGGCAACTCGCTGTCCCCTTCCTTAGGAAGTTAGATGGACTCAGCTCTTCAACAGTTCCAGGGATTCTGTTCTCTCACGTCCTACAACCCATGGAAGTCTGCCTCATTGCCCTCATTGGAGCTACACTAAGAAACACAATCTGCTTCGCCTTCCTTCTAGGAACTCTTACCCAAGGATCCCATACCTACAGGAGAAAGGAGGCTTGCATTCCTACAGGAACCAATGCAAAGTTTTTCCTGTTACCCTGCAGGACTTTAGAATAGGCTTAGGCCCGAAGGGTTACATAGAGCGTTCCAAGGATGAGAGAGTTCGCTACATGCAGAACACCCTGTGAAGAAAAGTTGATTCCGCAAGGGACCATGGTGTAGCGAGAGTCTCTTTTGACTTGTTAGAAATCAGAAGGGTTTCGATAGCATGGTCACCGGAAAGGAAGACCTGATTGCACAAACCTTACTTTCCCATTTTAAAAGCTTTATCCATGCTGCACTGAAGATACCTAAATAACACTGATTTTGACTGGCCTCTAGTTACTGTAGGCAGCCCTCTGGAAAGAAAAGCAGTTTTCTCTAAGGAAACACGGTGCTTCGATAGCCTGGGTGGGAGCTCCTCCTGTCTCGCTCTAGAGCTACAGGGAAACTTGACGTGAGTCCTTGCCTCAAGCTAAGGCCTGACAAGCCCTGGTGAAGCGAAAGCGTGTAGCAGTTTCCATTAGGTCGTATTCGCAGTTCTGCTTTTCTTTAACGTTTCTTCACTTTTCCAGACACTAGGCACCCTCGTGTAGGCACTCTTTTCCCTACAAATACAGTGAGTACCAGCAGGCTCCTCTGCCTTTCTAAGAAACATCCAGGCTCAGTAGTCTTTCCCAGTCAGTCTATGTATTCAGAGGGTAGGGCAACACACTGCACCCTTCCTTTGAAAAGCTAGATGTCCTCAGTGCTCCAACAGCTCCACGAATTCTGTTCTCTCACGTCCTACATGCCATGGAAGTCTGCCTCATTGCCCTCATTGGAGCTACACTAAGAAACACAATCTGCTTCGCCTTCCTCTAGGAACTCTTACCCTAGGACCCCATACCTACCGGAGAAAGGAGACTTGCATTCCTAGTGGAACCAAAGCACAGTTTTTCCTGTTACACTGCAGGACTTTAGAATAGGCATAGGCTCGATAGCATACATAGAACGTTCCAAGGACGAGGGAGTTCGATACATGCAGAACACCCTGTGAAGAAAACTTGTTTCAGACGGGACCAGGGTGTAGCTAGAGTCCTTTTGACTTGTGAGAAATCAGAACGTGTTCGGCTGCATGTTCACCATAAAAGAACACCTGATGGCACAAACCTTGCTTTCCCATTTTAAAAGCTCTATCCATGCTGCACTGAAGATACCTACATAACACTGTTTTTGACTGGCCTCTAGTCACTGTGGGCAGCCCTCTGGAAAGAAAAGGAGTTTTCTCTAAGGAAACACGGTGCTTCCATAGCATGGGTGGGAGCTCCTCCTGTCATGCTCTAGAGCTACAGGGAAACTTGACGTGAGTCCTTGCCTCAAGCTAAAGCCTGAAAAGCCCTGCTGAAGCGAAAGCGCTTATCAGTTTCCATTATGTCGTATTCGCCGTTCTGCTTTACTTTAACGATTCTTCACTTTTCCAGACACTAGGCACCCTCGTGTAGGCATCCTTTTTCCTACAAATACAGTGAGTACCAGCAGTCTCCTTTTCCCTTCCAAGAAACATCCAGGCCTAGAAGTCTTTATCAGTCACTCTATGTATTCAGAGGGTAGGGCAACTCGCTGCACCCTTCCTTAGGAAGCTAGACGGACTCAGCTCTTCCACAGCTCCAGGGATTCTGTTCTCTCACATTCTACATGCCATGGAAGTCTGCCTCATTGCCCTCTTTGGAGCTACACTAAGAAACACAATCTGCTTCGCCTTCCTTCTAGGGACTCTTACCCAAGGACCCCATACCTACAGGAGAAAGGAGGCTTGCATTCCTACTGGAACAAAATCACAGATTTTCCTGTTACACTGCAGGCCTTTAGAATAGGCTTAGGCCTGATGGCAAACATAGAACGTTCCCAGGATGAGGGAGTTCGATACATGCAGAACACCCCGCGAAGAAAAGTTGATTCAGCAAGGGGCCAGGGTGTAGCTAAAGTCCCTTTTGACTTGTTAGAAATCAGAAGGTGTTCGGCTGCATGTTCACCGGAAAAGAACACCTGATGCCACAAACCTTGCTCTCCCATTTTAAAAGCTGTATGCGTGCTGCACTGAAGATACCTAAATAACACTGTTTTTGACTGGCCTCTAGTCACTGTGGGCAGCCCTCTGGAGAGAAATGGAGTTTTCTCTAAGGAAACACGGTGCTTCCATAGCATGTGTGGGAGCTCCTCCATTCATGCTCTAGAGCTACAGGGAAATTTGACCAGAGTCCTTGCCTCAAGCTAAAGCCTGAAAAGCCCTGCTGAAGCGAAAGCATGTAGCAGTTTCCATTAGGTCGTATTCGCAGTTCTGCTTTACTTTAAGGTTTTTCACTTTTCCAGACACTAGGCAGCCTCGTGTAGGCACTCTTTTTCCTACAAATACAGTGAGTACCAGCAGTCTCCTTTGCCCTTCTAAGAAACATCCAGACCTAGAAGCCTTTCCCAGTCACTCTATGTGTTCAGAGTGTAGGGCAACTCGCTGTCCCCTTCCTTAGGAAGTTAGATGGACTCAGCTCTTCAACAGTTCCAGGGATTCTGTTCTCTCACGTCCTACAACCCATGGAAGTCTGCCTCATTGCCCTCATTGGAGCTACACTAAGAAACACAATCTGCTTCGCCTTCCTTCTAGGAACTCTTACCCAAGGATCCCATACCTACAGGAGAAAGGAGGCTTGCATTCCTACAGGAACCAATGCAAAGTTTTTCCTGTTACCCTGCAGGACTTTAGAATAGGCTTAGGCCCGAAGGGTTACATAGAGCGTTCCAAGGATGAGAGAGTTCGCTACATGCAGAACACCCTGTGAAGAAAAGTTGATTCCGCAAGGGACCATGGTGTAGCGAGAGTCTCTTTTGACTTGTTAGAAATCAGAAGGGTTTCGATAGCATGGTCACCGGAAAGGAAGACCTGATTGCACAAACCTTACTTTCCCATTTTAAAAGCTTTATCCATGCTGCACTGAAGATACCTAAATAACACGGTTTTTGACTGGCCTCTAGTTACTGTAGGCAGCCCTCTGGAAAGAAAAGCAGTTTTCTCTAAGGAAACACGGTGCTTCGATAGCCTGGGTGGGAGCTCCTCCTGTCTCGCTCTAGAGCTACAGGGAAACTTGACGTGAGTCCTTGCCTCAAGCTAAGGCCTGACAAGCCCTGGTGAAGCGAAAGCGTGTAGCAGTTTCCATTAGGTCGTATTCGCAGTTCTGCTTTTCTTTAACGTTTCTTCACTTTTCCAGACACTAGGCACCCTCGTGTAGGCACTCTTTTCCCTACAAATACAGTGAGTACCAGCAGGCTCCTCTGCCTTTCTAAGAAACATCCAGGCTCAGTAGTCTTTCCCAGTCAGTCTATGTATTCAGAGGGTAGGGCAACACACTGCACCCTTCCTTTGAAAAGCTAGATGTCCTCAGTGCTCCAACAGCTCCACGAATTCTGTTCTCTCACGTCCTACATGCCATGGAAGTCTGCCTCATTGCCCTCATTGGAGCTACACTAAGAAACACAATCTGCTTCGCCTTCCTCTAGGAACTCTTACCCTAGGACCCCATACCTACCGGAGAAAGGAGACTTGCATTCCTAGTGGAACCAAAGCACAGTTTTTCCTGTTACACTGCAGGACTTTAGAATAGGCATAGGCTCGATAGCATACATAGAACGTTCCAAGGACGAGGGAGTTCGATACATGCAGAACACCCTGTGAAGAAAACTTGTTTCAGACGGGACCAGGGTGTAGCTAGAGTCCTTTTGACTTGTGAGAAATCAGAACGTGTTCGGCTGCATGTTCACCATAAAAGAACACCTGATGGCACAAACCTTGCTTTCCCATTTTAAAAGCTCTATCCATGCTGCACTGAAGATACCTACATAACACTGTTTTTGACTGGCCTCTAGTCACTGTGGGCAGCCCTCTGGAAAGAAAAGGAGTTTTCTCTAAGGAAACACGGTGCTTCCATAGCATGGGTGGGAGCTCCTCCTGTCATGCTCTAGAGCTACAGGGAAACTTGACGTGAGTCCTTGCCTCAAGCTAAAGCCTGAAAAGCCCTGCTGAAGCGAAAGCGCTTATCAGTTTCCATTATGTCGTATTCGCCGTTCTGCTTTACTTTAACGATTCTTCACTTTTCCAGACACTAGGCACCCTCGTGTAGGCATCCTTTTTCCTACAAATACAGTGAGTACCAGCAGTCTCCTTTTCCCTTCCAAGAAACATCCAGGCCTAGAAGTCTTTATCAGTCACTCTATGTATTCAGAGGGTAGGGCAACTCGCTGCACCCTTCCTTAGGAAGCTAGACGGACTCAGCTCTTCCACAGCTCCAGGGATTCTGTTCTCTCACATTCTACATGCCATGGAAGTCTGCCTCATTGCCCTCTTTGGAGCTACACTAAGAAACACAATCTGCTTCGCCTTCCTTCTAGGGACTCTTACCCAAGGACCCCATACCTACAGGAGAAAGGAGGCTTGCATTCCTACTGGAACAAAATCACAGATTTTCCTGTTACACTGCAGGACTTTAGAATAGGCTTAGGCCTGATGGCAAACATAGAACGTTCCCAGGATGAGGGAGTTCGATACATGCAGAACACCCCGCGAAGAAAAGTTGATTCAGCAAGGGGCCAGGGTGTAGCTAAAGTCCCTTTTGACTTGTTAGAAATCAGAAGGTGTTCGGCTGCATGTTCACCGGAAAAGAACACCTGATGCCACAAACCTTGCTCTCCCATTTTAAAAGCTGTATGCGTGCTGCACTGAAGATACCTAAATAACACTGTTTTTGACTGGCCTCTAGTCACTGTGGGCAGCCCTCTGGAGAGAAATGGAGTTTTCTCTAAGGAAACACGGTGCTTCCATAGCATGTGTGGGAGCTCCTCCATTCATGCTCTAGAGCTACAGGGAAATTTGACCAGAGTCCTTGCCTCAAGCTAAAGCCTGAAAAGCCCTGCTGAAGCGAAAGCATGTAGCAGTTTCCATTAGGTCGTATTCGCAGTTCTGCTTTACTTTAAGGTTTTTCACTTTTCCAGACACTAGGCAGCCTCGTGTAGGCACTCTTTTTCCTACAAATACAGTGAGTACCAGCAGTCTCCTTTGCCCTTCTAAGAAACATCCAGACCTAGAAGCCTTTCCCAGTCACTCTATGTGTTCAGAGTGTAGGGCAACTCGCTGTCCCCTTCCTTAGGAAGTTAGATGGACTCAGCTCTTCAACAGTTCCAGGGATTCTGTTCTCTCACGTCCTACAACCCATGGAAGTCTGCCTCATTGCCCTCATTGGAGCTACACTAAGAAACACAATCTGCTTCGCCTTCCTTCTAGGAACTCTTACCCAAGGATCCCATACCTACAGGAGAAAGGAGGCTTGCATTCCTACAGGAACCAATGCAAAGTTTTTCCTGTTACCCTGCAGGACTTTAGAATAGGCTTAGGCCCGAAGGGTTACATAGAGCGTTCCAAGGATGAGAGAGTTCGCTACATGCAGAACACCCTGTGAAGAAAAGTTGATTCCGCAAGGGACCATGGTGTAGCGAGAGTCTCTTTTGACTTGTTAGAAATCAGAAGGGTTTCGATAGCATGGTCACCGGAAAGGAAGACCTGATTGCACAAACCTTACTTTCCCATTTTAAAAGCTTTATCCATGCTGCACTGAAGATACCTAAATAACACTGATTTTGACTGGCCTCTAGTTACTGTAGGCAGCCCTCTGGAAAGAAAAGCAGTTTTCTCTAAGGAAACACGGTGCTTCGATAGCCTGGGTGGGAGCTCCTCCTGTCTCGCTCTAGAGCTACAGGGAAACTTGACGTGAGTCCTTGCCTCAAGCTAAGGCCTGACAAGCCCTGGTGAAGCGAAAGCGTGTAGCAGTTTCCATTAGGTCGTATTCGCAGTTCTGCTTTTCTTTAACGTTTCTTCACTTTTCCAGACACTAGGCACCCTCGTGTAGGCACTCTTTTCCCTACAAATACAGTGAGTACCAGCAGGCTCCTCTGCCTTTCTAAGAAACATCCAGGCTCAGTAGTCTTTCCCAGTCAGTCTATGTATTCAGAGGGTAGGGCAACACACTGCACCCTTCCTTTGAAAAGCTAGATGTCCTCAGTGCTCCAACAGCTCCACGAATTCTGTTCTCTCACGTCCTACATGCCATGGAAGTCTGCCTCATTGCCCTCATTGGAGCTACACTAAGAAACACAATCTGCTTCGCCTTCCTCTAGGAACTCTTACCCTAGGACCCCATACCTACCGGAGAAAGGAGACTTGCATTCCTAGTGGAACCAAAGCACAGTTTTTCCTGTTACACTGCAGGACTTTAGAATAGGCATAGGCTCGATAGCATACATAGAACGTTCCAAGGACGAGGGAGTTCGATACATGCAGAACACCCTGTGAAGAAAACTTGTTTCAGACGGGACCAGGGTGTAGCTAGAGTCCTTTTGACTTGTGAGAAATCAGAACGTGTTCGGCTGCATGTTCACCATAAAAGAACACCTGATGGCACAAACCTTGCTTTCCCATTTTAAAAGCTCTATCCATGCTGCACTGAAGATACCTACATAACACTGTTTTTGACTGGCCTCTAGTCACTGTGGGCAGCCCTCTGGAAAGAAAAGGAGTTTTCTCTAAGGAAACACGGTGCTTCCATAGCATGGGTGGGAGCTCCTCCTGTCATGCTCTAGAGCTACAGGGAAACTTGACGTGAGTCCTTGCCTCAAGCTAAAGCCTGAAAAGCCCTGCTGAAGCGAAAGCGCTTATCAGTTTCCATTATGTCGTATTCGCCGTTCTGCTTTACTTTAACGATTCTTCACTTTTCCAGACACTAGGCACCCTCGTGTAGGCATCCTTTTTCCTACAAATACAGTGAGTACCAGCAGTCTCCTTTTCCCTTCCAAGAAACATCCAGGCCTAGAAGTCTTTATCAGTCACTCTATGTATTCAGAGGGTAGGGCAACTCGCTGCACCCTTCCTTAGGAAGCTAGACGGACTCAGCTCTTCCACAGCTCCAGGGATTCTGTTCTCTCACATTCTACATGCCATGGAAGTCTGCCTCATTGCCCTCTTTGGAGCTACACTAAGAAACACAATCTGCTTCGCCTTCCTTCTAGGGACTCTTACCCAAGGACCCCATACCTACAGGAGAAAGGAGGCTTGCATTCCTACTGGAACAAAATCACAGATTTTCCTGTTACACTGCAGGACTTTAGAATAGGCTTAGGCCTGATGGCAAACATAGAACGTTCCCAGGATGAGGGAGTTCGATACATGCAGAACACCCCGCGAAGAAAAGTTGATTCAGCAAGGGGCCAGGGTGTAGCTAAAGTCCCTTTTGACTTGTTAGAAATCAGAAGGTGTTCGGCTGCATGTTCACCGGAAAAGAACACCTGATGCCACAAACCTTGCTCTCCCATTTTAAAAGCTGTATGCGTGCTGCACTGAAGATACCTAAATAACACTGTTTTTGACTGGCCTCTAGTCACTGTGGGCAGCCCTCTGGAGAGAAATGGAGTTTTCTCTAAGGAAACACGGTGCTTCCATAGCATGTGTGGGAGCTCCTCCATTCATGCTCTAGAGCTACAGGGAAATTTGACCAGAGTCCTTGCCTCAAGCTAAAGCCTGAAAAGCCCTGCTGAAGCGAAAGCATGTAGCAGTTTCCATTAGGTCGTATTCGCAGTTCTGCTTTACTTTAAGGTTTTTCACTTTTCCAGACACTAGGCAGCCTCGTGTAGGCACTCTTTTTCCTACAAATACAGTGAGTACCAGCAGTCTCCTTTGCCCTTCTAAGAAACATCCAGACCTAGAAGCCTTTCCCAGTCACTCTATGTGTTCAGAGTGTAGGGCAACTCGCTGTCCCCTTCCTTAGGAAGTTAGATGGACTCAGCTCTTCAACAGTTCCAGGGATTCTGTTCTCTCACGTCCTACAACCCATGGAAGTCTGCCTCATTGCCCTCATTGGAGCTACACTAAGAAACACAATCTGCTTCGCCTTCCTTCTAGGAACTCTTACCCAAGGATCCCATACCTACAGGAGAAAGGAGGCTTGCATTCCTACAGGAACCAATGCAAAGTTTTTCCTGTTACCCTGCAGGACTTTAGAATAGGCTTAGGCCCGAAGGGTTACATAGAGCGTTCCAAGGATGAGAGAGTTCGCTACATGCAGAACACCCTGTGAAGAAAAGTTGATTCCGCAAGGGACCATGGTGTAGCGAGAGTCTCTTTTGACTTGTTAGAAATCAGAAGGGTTTCGATAGCATGGTCACCGGAAAGGAAGACCTGATTGCACAAACCTTACTTTCCCATTTTAAAAGCTTTATCCATGCTGCACTGAAGATACCTAAATAACACTGATTTTGACTGGCCTCTAGTTACTGTAGGCAGCCCTCTGGAAAGAAAAGCAGTTTTCTCTAAGGAAACACGGTGCTTCGATAGCCTGGGTGGGAGCTCCTCCTGTCTCGCTCTAGAGCTACAGGGAAACTTGACGTGAGTCCTTGCCTCAAGCTAAGGCCTGACAAGCCCTGGTGAAGCGAAAGCGTGTAGCAGTTTCCATTAGGTCGTATTCGCAGTTCTGCTTTTCTTTAACGTTTCTTCACTTTTCCAGACACTAGGCACCCTCGTGTAGGCACTCTTTTCCCTACAAATACAGTGAGTACCAGCAGGCTCCTCTGCCTTTCTAAGAAACATCCAGGCTCAGTAGTCTTTCCCAGTCAGTCTATGTATTCAGAGGGTAGGGCAACACACTGCACCCTTCCTTTGAAAAGCTAGATGTCCTCAGTGCTCCAACAGCTCCACGAATTCTGTTCTCTCACGTCCTACATGCCATGGAAGTCTGCCTCATTGCCCTCATTGGAGCTACACTAAGAAACACAATCTGCTTCGCCTTCCTCTAGGAACTCTTACCCTAGGACCCCATACCTACCGGAGAAAGGAGACTTGCATTCCTAGTGGAACCAAAGCACAGTTTTTCCTGTTACACTGCAGGACTTTAGAATAGGCATAGGCTCGATAGCATACATAGAACGTTCCAAGGACGAGGGAGTTCGATACATGCAGAACACCCTGTGAAGAAAACTTGTTTCAGACGGGACCAGGGTGTAGCTAGAGTCCTTTTGACTTGTGAGAAATCAGAACGTGTTCGGCTGCATGTTCACCATAAAAGAACACCTGATGGCACAAACCTTGCTTTCCCATTTTAAAAGCTCTATCCATGCTGCACTGAAGATACCTACATAACACTGTTTTTGACTGGCCTCTAGTCACTGTGGGCAGCCCTCTGGAAAGAAAAGGAGTTTTCTCTAAGGAAACACGGTGCTTCCATAGCATGGGTGGGAGCTCCTCCTGTCATGCTCTAGAGCTACAGGGAAACTTGACGTGAGTCCTTGCCTCAAGCTAAAGCCTGAAAAGCCCTGCTGAAGCGAAAGCGCTTATCAGTTTCCATTATGTCGTATTCGCCGTTCTGCTTTACTTTAACGATTCTTCACTTTTCCAGACACTAGGCACCCTCGTGTAGGCATCCTTTTTCCTACAAATACAGTGAGTACCAGCAGTCTCCTTTTCCCTTCCAAGAAACATCCAGGCCTAGAAGTCTTTATCAGTCACTCTATGTATTCAGAGGGTAGGGCAACTCGCTGCACCCTTCCTTAGGAAGCTAGACGGACTCAGCTCTTCCACAGCTCCAGGGATTCTGTTCTCTCACATTCTACATGCCATGGAAGTCTGCCTCATTGCCCTCTTTGGAGCTACACTAAGAAACACAATCTGCTTCGCCTTCCTTCTAGGGACTCTTACCCAAGGACCCCATACCTACAGGAGAAAGGAGGCTTGCATTCCTACTGGAACAAAATCACAGATTTTCCTGTTACACTGCAGGACTTTAGAATAGGCTTAGGCCTGATGGCAAACATAGAACGTTCCCAGGATGAGGGAGTTCGATACATGCAGAACACCCCGCGAAGAAAAGTTGATTCAGCAAGGGGCCAGGGTGTAGCTAAAGTCCCTTTTGACTTGTTAGAAATCAGAAGGTGTTCGGCTGCATGTTCACCGGAAAAGAACACCTGATGCCACAAACCTTGCTCTCCCATTTTAAAAGCTGTATGCGTGCTGCACTGAAGATACCTAAATAACACTGTTTTTGACTGGCCTCTAGTCACTGTGGGCAGCCCTCTGGAGAGAAATGGAGTTTTCTCTAAGGAAACACGGTGCTTCCATAGCATGTGTGGGAGCTCCTCCATTCATGCTCTAGAGCTACAGGGAAATTTGACCAGAGTCCTTGCCTCAAGCTAAAGCCTGAAAAGCCCTGCTGAAGCGAAAGCATGTAGCAGTTTCCATTAGGTCGTATTCGCAGTTCTGCTTTACTTTAAGGTTTTTCACTTTTCCAGACACTAGGCAGCCTCGTGTAGGCACTCTTTTTCCTACAAATACAGTGAGTACCAGCAGTCTCCTTTGCCCTTCTAAGAAACATCCAGACCTAGAAGCCTTTCCCAGTCACTCTATGTGTTCAGAGTGTAGGGCAACTCGCTGTCCCCTTCCTTAGGAAGTTAGATGGACTCAGCTCTTCAACAGTTCCAGGGATTCTGTTCTCTCACGTCCTACAACCCATGGAAGTCTGCCTCATTGCCCTCATTGGAGCTACACTAAGAAACACAATCTGCTTCGCCTTCCTTCTAGGAACTCTTACCCAAGGATCCCATACCTACAGGAGAAAGGAGGCTTGCATTCCTACAGGAACCAATGCAAAGTTTTTCCTGTTACCCTGCAGGACTTTAGAATAGGCTTAGGCCCGAAGGGTTACATAGAGCGTTCCAAGGATGAGAGAGTTCGCTACATGCAGAACACCCTGTGAAGAAAAGTTGATTCCGCAAGGGACCATGGTGTAGCGAGAGTCTCTTTTGACTTGTTAGAAATCAGAAGGGTTTCGATAGCATGGTCACCGGAAAGGAAGACCTGATTGCACAAACCTTACTTTCCCATTTTAAAAGCTTTATCCATGCTGCACTGAAGATACCTAAATAACACTGATTTTGACTGGCCTCTAGTTACTGTAGGCAGCCCTCTGGAAAGAAAAGCAGTTTTCTCTAAGGAAACACGGTGCTTCGATAGCCTGGGTGGGAGCTCCTCCTGTCTCGCTCTAGAGCTACAGGGAAACTTGACGTGAGTCCTTGCCTCAAGCTAAGGCCTGACAAGCCCTGGTGAAGCGAAAGCGTGTAGCAGTTTCCATTAGGTCGTATTCGCAGTTCTGCTTTTCTTTAACGTTTCTTCACTTTTCCAGACACTAGGCACCCTCGTGTAGGCACTCTTTTCCCTACAAATACAGTGAGTACCAGCAGGCTCCTCTGCCTTTCTAAGAAACATCCAGGCTCAGTAGTCTTTCCCAGTCAGTCTATGTATTCAGAGGGTAGGGCAACACACTGCACCCTTCCTTTGAAAAGCTAGATGTCCTCAGTGCTCCAACAGCTCCACGAATTCTGTTCTCTCACGTCCTACATGCCATGGAAGTCTGCCTCATTGCCCTCATTGGAGCTACACTAAGAAACACAATCTGCTTCGCCTTCCTCTAGGAACTCTTACCCTAGGACCCCATACCTACCGGAGAAAGGAGACTTGCATTCCTAGTGGAACCAAAGCACAGTTTTTCCTGTTACACTGCAGGACTTTAGAATAGGCATAGGCTCGATAGCATACATAGAACGTTCCAAGGACGAGGGAGTTCGATACATGCAGAACACCCTGTGAAGAAAACTTGTTTCAGACGGGACCAGGGTGTAGCTAGAGTCCTTTTGACTTGTGAGAAATCAGAACGTGTTCGGCTGCATGTTCACCATAAAAGAACACCTGATGGCACAAACCTTGCTTTCCCATTTTAAAAGCTCTATCCATGCTGCACTGAAGATACCTACATAACACTGTTTTTGACTGGCCTCTAGTCACTGTGGGCAGCCCTCTGGAAAGAAAAGGAGTTTTCTCTAAGGAAACACGGTGCTTCCATAGCATGGGTGGGAGCTCCTCCTGTCATGCTCTAGAGCTACAGGGAAACTTGACGTGAGTCCTTGCCTCAAGCTAAAGCCTGAAAAGCCCTGCTGAAGCGAAAGCGCTTATCAGTTTCCATTATGTCGTATTCGCCGTTCTGCTTTACTTTAACGATTCTTCACTTTTCCAGACACTAGGCACCCTCGTGTAGGCATCCTTTTTCCTACAAATACAGTGAGTACCAGCAGTCTCCTTTTCCCTTCCAAGAAACATCCAGGCCTAGAAGTCTTTATCAGTCACTCTATGTATTCAGAGGGTAGGGCAACTCGCTGCACCCTTCCTTAGGAAGCTAGACGGACTCAGCTCTTCCACAGCTCCAGGGATTCTGTTCTCTCACATTCTACATGCCATGGAAGTCTGCCTCATTGCCCTCTTTGGAGCTACACTAAGAAACACAATCTGCTTCGCCTTCCTTCTAGGGACTCTTACCCAAGGACCCCATACCTACAGGAGAAAGGAGGCTTGCATTCCTACTGGAACAAAATCACAGATTTTCCTGTTACACTGCAGGACTTTAGAATAGGCTTAGGCCTGATGGCAAACATAGAACGTTCCCAGGATGAGGGAGTTCGATACATGCAGAACACCCCGCGAAGAAAAGTTGATTCAGCAAGGGGCCAGGGTGTAGCTAAAGTCCCTTTTGACTTGTTAGAAATCAGAAGGTGTTCGGCTGCATGTTCACCGGAAAAGAACACCTGATGCCACAAACCTTGCTCTCCCATTTTAAAAGCTGTATGCGTGCTGCACTGAAGATACCTAAATAACACTGTTTTTGACTGGCCTCTAGTCACTGTGGGCAGCCCTCTGGAGAGAAATGGAGTTTTCTCTAAGGAAACACGGTGCTTCCATAGCATGTGTGGGAGCTCCTCCATTCATGCTCTAGAGCTACAGGGAAATTTGACCAGAGTCCTTGCCTCAAGCTAAAGCCTGAAAAGCCCTGCTGAAGCGAAAGCATGTAGCAGTTTCCATTAGGTCGTATTCGCAGTTCTGCTTTACTTTAAGGTTTTTCACTTTTCCAGACACTAGGCAGCCTCGTGTAGGCACTCTTTTTCCTACAAATACAGTGAGTACCAGCAGTCTCCTTTGCCCTTCTAAGAAACATCCAGACCTAGAAGCCTTTCCCAGTCACTCTATGTGTTCAGAGTGTAGGGCAACTCGCTGTCCCCTTCCTTAGGAAGTTAGATGGACTCAGCTCTTCAACAGTTCCAGGGATTCTGTTCTCTCACGTCCTACAACCCATGGAAGTCTGCCTCATTGCCCTCATTGGAGCTACACTAAGAAACACAATCTGCTTCGCCTTCCTTCTAGGAACTCTTACCCAAGGATCCCATACCTACAGGAGAAAGGAGGCTTGCATTCCTACAGGAACCAATGCAAAGTTTTTCCTGTTACCCTGCAGGACTTTAGAATAGGCTTAGGCCCGAAGGGTTACATAGAGCGTTCCAAGGATGAGAGAGTTCGCTACATGCAGAACACCCTGTGAAGAAAAGTTGATTCCGCAAGGGACCATGGTGTAGCGAGAGTCTCTTTTGACTTGTTAGAAATCAGAAGGGTTTCGATAGCATGGTCACCGGAAAGGAAGACCTGATTGCACAAACCTTACTTTCCCATTTTAAAAGCTTTATCCATGCTGCACTGAAGATACCTAAATAACACGGTTTTTGACTGGCCTCTAGTTACTGTAGGCAGCCCTCTGGAAAGAAAAGCAGTTTTCTCTAAGGAAACACGGTGCTTCGATAGCCTGGGTGGGAGCTCCTCCTGTCTCGCTCTAGAGCTACAGGGAAACTTGACGTGAGTCCTTGCCTCAAGCTAAGGCCTGACAAGCCCTGGTGAAGCGAAAGCGTGTAGCAGTTTCCATTAGGTCGTATTCGCAGTTCTGCTTTTCTTTAACGTTTCTTCACTTTTCCAGACACTAGGCACCCTCGTGTAGGCACTCTTTTCCCTACAAATACAGTGAGTACCAGCAGGCTCCTCTGCCTTTCTAAGAAACATCCAGGCTCAGTAGTCTTTCCCAGTCAGTCTATGTATTCAGAGGGTAGGGCAACACACTGCACCCTTCCTTTGAAAAGCTAGATGTCCTCAGTGCTCCAACAGCTCCACGAATTCTGTTCTCTCACGTCCTACATGCCATGGAAGTCTGCCTCATTGCCCTCATTGGAGCTACACTAAGAAACACAATCTGCTTCGCCTTCCTCTAGGAACTCTTACCCTAGGACCCCATACCTACCGGAGAAAGGAGACTTGCATTCCTAGTGGAACCAAAGCACAGTTTTTCCTGTTACACTGCAGGACTTTAGAATAGGCATAGGCTCGATAGCATACATAGAACGTTCCAAGGACGAGGGAGTTCGATACATGCAGAACACCCTGTGAAGAAAACTTGTTTCAGACGGGACCAGGGTGTAGCTAGAGTCCTTTTGACTTGTGAGAAATCAGAACGTGTTCGGCTGCATGTTCACCATAAAAGAACACCTGATGGCACAAACCTTGCTTTCCCATTTTAAAAGCTCTATCCATGCTGCACTGAAGATACCTACATAACACTGTTTTTGACTGGCCTCTAGTCACTGTGGGCAGCCCTCTGGAAAGAAAAGGAGTTTTCTCTAAGGAAACACGGTGCTTCCATAGCATGGGTGGGAGCTCCTCCTGTCATGCTCTAGAGCTACAGGGAAACTTGACGTGAGTCCTTGCCTCAAGCTAAAGCCTGAAAAGCCCTGCTGAAGCGAAAGCGCTTATCAGTTTCCACTATGTCGTATTCGCCGTTCTGCTTTACTTTAACGATTCTTCACTTTTCCAGACACTAGGCACCCTCGTGTAGGCATCCTTTTTCCTACAAATACAGTGAGTACCAGCAGTCTCCTTTTCCCTTCCAAGAAACATCCAGGCCTAGAAGTCTTTATCAGTCACTCTATGTATTCAGAGGGTAGGGCAACTCGCTGCACCCTTCCTTAGGAAGCTAGACGGACTCAGCTCTTCCACAGCTCCAGGGATTCTGTTCTCTCACATTCTACATGCCATGGAAGTCTGCCTCATTGCCCTCTTTGGAGCTACACTAAGAAACACAATCTGCTTCGCCTTCCTTCTAGGGACTCTTACCCAAGGACCCCATACCTACAGGAGAAAGGAGGCTTGCATTCCTACTGGAACAAAATCACAGATTTTCCTGTTACACTGCAGGACTTTAGAATAGGCTTAGGCCTGATGGCAAACATAGAACGTTCCCAGGATGAGGGAGTTCGATACATGCAGAACACCCCGCGAAGAAAAGTTGATTCAGCAAGGGGCCAGGGTGTAGCTAAAGTCCCTTTTGACTTGTTAGAAATCAGAAGGTGTTCGGCTGCATGTTCACCGGAAAAGAACACCTGATGCCACAAACCTTGCTCTCCCATTTTAAAAGCTGTATGCGTGCTGCACTGAAGATACCTAAATAACACTGTTTTTGACTGGCCTCTAGTCACTGTGGGCAGCCCTCTGGAGAGAAATGGAGTTTTCTCTAAGGAAACACGGTGCTTCCATAGCATGTGTGGGAGCTCCTCCATTCATGCTCTAGAGCTACAGGGAAATTTGACCAGAGTCCTTGCCTCAAGCTAAAGCCTGAAAAGCCCTGCTGAAGCGAAAGCATGTAGCAGTTTCCATTAGGTCGTATTCGCAGTTCTGCTTTACTTTAAGGTTTTTCACTTTTCCAGACACTAGGCAGCCTCGTGTAGGCACTCTTTTTCCTACAAATACAGTGAGTACCAGCAGTCTCCTTTGCCCTTCTAAGAAACATCCAGACCTAGAAGCCTTTCCCAGTCACTCTATGTGTTCAGAGTGTAGGGCAACTCGCTGTCCCCTTCCTTAGGAAGTTAGATGGACTCAGCTCTTCAACAGTTCCAGGGATTCTGTTCTCTCACGTCCTACAACCCATGGAAGTCTGCCTCATTGCCCTCATTGGAGCTACACTAAGAAACACAATCTGCTTCGCCTTCCTTCTAGGAACTCTTACCCAAGGATCCCATACCTACAGGAGAAAGGAGGCTTGCATTCCTACAGGAACCAATGCAAAGTTTTTCCTGTTACCCTGCAGGACTTTAGAATAGGCTTAGGCCCGAAGGGTTACATAGAGCGTTCCAAGGATGAGAGAGTTCGCTACATGCAGAACACCCTGTGAAGAAAAGTTGATTCCGCAAGGGACCATGGTGTAGCGAGAGTCTCTTTTGACTTGTTAGAAATCAGAAGGGTTTCAATAGCATGGTCACCGGAAAGGAAGACCTGATTGCACAAACCTTACTTTCCCATTTTAAAAGCTTTATCCATGCTGCACTGAAGATACCTAAATAACACGGTTTTTGACTGGCCTCTAGTTACTGTAGGCAGCCCTCTGGAAAGAAAAGCAGTTTTCTCTAAGGAAACACGGTGCTTCGATAGCCTGGGTGGGAGCTCCTCCTGTCTCGCTCTAGAGCTACAGGGAAACTTGACGTGAGTCCTTGCCTCAAGCTAAGGCCTGACAAGCCCTGGTGAAGCGAAAGCGTGTAGCAGTTTCCATTAGGTCGTATTCGCAGTTCTGCTTTTCTTTAACGTTTCTTCACTTTTCCAGACACTAGGCACCCTCGTGTAGGCACTCTTTTCCCTACAAATACAGTGAGTACCAGCAGGCTCCTCTGCCTTTCTAAGAAACATCCAGGCTCAGTAGTCTTTCCCAGTCAGTCTATGTATTCAGAGGGTAGGGCAACACACTGCACCCTTCCTTTGAAAAGCTAGATGTCCTCAGTGCTCCAACAGCTCCACGAATTCTGTTCTCTCACGTCCTACATGCCATGGAAGTCTGCCTCATTGCCCTCATTGGAGCTACACTAAGAAACACAATCTGCTTCGCCTTCCTCTAGGAACTCTTACCCTAGGACCCCATACCTACCGGAGAAAGGAGACTTGCATTCCTAGTGGAACCAAAGCACAGTTTTTCCTGTTACACTGCAGGACTTTAGAATAGGCATAGGCTCGATAGCATACATAGAACGTTCCAAGGACGAGGGAGTTCGATACATGCAGAACACCCTGTGAAGAAAACTTGTTTCAGACGGGACCAGGGTGTAGCTAGAGTCCTTTTGACTTGTGAGAAATCAGAACGTGTTCGGCTGCATGTTCACCATAAAAGAACACCTGATGGCACAAACCTTGCTTTCCCATTTTAAAAGCTCTATCCATGCTGCACTGAAGATACCTACATAACACTGTTTTTGACTGGCCTCTAGTCACTGTGGGCAGCCCTCTGGAAAGAAAAGGAGTTTTCTCTAAGGAAACACGGTGCTTCCATAGCATGGGTGGGAGCTCCTCCTGTCATGCTCTAGAGCTACAGGGAAACTTGACGTGAGTCCTTGCCTCAAGCTAAAGCCTGAAAAGCCCTGCTGAAGCGAAAGCGCTTATCAGTTTCCACTATGTCGTATTCGCCGTTCTGCTTTACTTTAACGATTCTTCACTTTTCCAGACACTAGGCACCCTCGTGTAGGCATCCTTTTTCCTACAAATACAGTGAGTACCAGCAGTCTCCTTTTCCCTTCCAAGAAACATCCAGGCCTAGAAGTCTTTATCAGTCACTCTATGTATTCAGAGGGTAGGGCAACTCGCTGCACCCTTCCTTAGGAAGCTAGACGGACTCAGCTCTTCCACAGCTCCAGGGATTCTGTTCTCTCACATTCTACATGCCATGGAAGTCTGCCTCATTGCCCTCTTTGGAGCTACACTAAGAAACACAATCTGCTTCGCCTTCCTTCTAGGGACTCTTACCCAAGGACCCCATACCTACAGGAGAAAGGAGGCTTGCATTCCTACTGGAACAAAATCACAGATTTTCCTGTTACACTGCAGGACTTTAGAATAGGCTTAGGCCTGATGGCAAACATAGAACGTTCCCAGGATGAGGGAGTTCGATACATGCAGAACACCCCGCGAAGAAAAGTTGATTCAGCAAGGGGCCAGGGTGTAGCTAAAGTCCCTTTTGACTTGTTAGAAATCAGAAGGTGTTCGGCTGCATGTTCACCGGAAAAGAACACCTGATGCCACAAACCTTGCTCTCCCATTTTAAAAGCTGTATGCGTGCTGCACTGAAGATACCTAAATAACACTGTTTTTGACTGGCCTCTAGTCACTGTGGGCAGCCCTCTGGAGAGAAATGGAGTTTTCTCTAAGGAAACACGGTGCTTCCATAGCATGTGTGGGAGCTCCTCCATTCATGCTCTAGAGCTACAGGGAAATTTGACCAGAGTCCTTGCCTCAAGCTAAAGCCTGAAAAGCCCTGCTGAAGCGAAAGCATGTAGCAGTTTCCATTAGGTCGTATTCGCAGTTCTGCTTTACTTTAAGGTTTTTCACTTTTCCAGACACTAGGCAGCCTCGTGTAGGCACTCTTTTTCCTACAAATACAGTGAGTACCAGCAGTCTCCTTTGCCCTTCTAAGAAACATCCAGACCTAGAAGCCTTTCCCAGTCACTCTATGTGTTCAGAGTGTAGGGCAACTCGCTGTCCCCTTCCTTAGGAAGTTAGATGGACTCAGCTCTTCAACAGTTCCAGGGATTCTGTTCTCTCACGTCCTACAACCCATGGAAGTCTGCCTCATTGCCCTCATTGGAGCTACACTAAGAAACACAATCTGCTTCGCCTTCCTTCTAGGAACTCTTACCCAAGGATCCCATACCTACAGGAGAAAGGAGGCTTGCATTCCTACAGGAACCAATGCAAAGTTTTTCCTGTTACCCTGCAGGACTTTAGAATAGGCTTAGGCCCGAAGGGTTACATAGAGCGTTCCAAGGATGAGAGAGTTCGCTACATGCAGAACACCCTGTGAAGAAAAGTTGATTCCGCAAGGGACCATGGTGTAGCGAGAGTCTCTTTTGACTTGTTAGAAATCAGAAGGGTTTCGATAGCATGGTCACCGGAAAGGAAGACCTGATTGCACAAACCTTACTTTCCCATTTTAAAAGCTTTATCCATGCTGCACTGAAGATACCTAAATAACACGGTTTTTGACTGGCCTCTAGTTACTGTAGGCAGCCCTCTGGAAAGAAAAGCAGTTTTCTCTAAGGAAACACGGTGCTTCGATAGCCTGGGTGGGAGCTCCTCCTGTCTCGCTCTAGAGCTACAGGGAAACTTGACGTGAGTCCTTGCCTCAAGCTAAGGCCTGACAAGCCCTGGTGAAGGGAAAGCGCTTAGCAGTTTCCATTAGGTCGTACTCGCAGTTCTGCTTTTCTTTAACGTTTCTTCACTTTTCCAGACACTAGGCACCCTCGTGTAGGCACACTTTTGCCTACAAATACAGTGAGTACCAGCAGGCTCCTCTGCCTTTCTAAGAAACATCCAGGCTCAGTAGTCTTTCCCAATCAGTCTATGTATTCAGAGGGTAGGGCAACACACTGCACCCTTCCTTGGGAAAGCTAGATGTCCTCAGCGCTCCAACAGCTCCACGGATTCTGTTCTCTCACGTCCTACATGCCATGGAAGTCTGCCTCATTGCCCTCATTGGAGCTACACTAAGAAACACAATCTGCTTCGCCTTCCTCTAGGAACTCTTACCCTAGGACCCCATACCTACCGGAGAAAGGAGACTTGCATTCCTAGTGGAACCAAAGCACAGTTTTTCCTGTTACACTGCAGGACTTTAGAATAGGCATAGGCTCGATAGCATACATAGAACGTTCCAAGGACGAGGGAGTTCGATACATGCAGAACACCCTGTGAAGAAAACTTGTTTCAGACGGGACCAGGGTGTAGCTAGAGTCCTTTTGACTTGTGAGAAATCAGAACGTGTTCGGCTGCATGTTCACCATAAAAGAACACCTGATGGCACAAACCTTGCTTTCCCATTTTAAAAGCTCTATCCATGCTGCACTGAAGATACCTACATAACACTGTTTTTGACTGGCCTCTAGTCACTGTGGGCAGCCCTCTGGAAAGAAAAGGAGTTTTCTCTAAGGAAACACGGTGCTTCCATAGCATGGGTGGGAGCTCCTCCTGTCATGCTCTAGAGCTACAGGGAAACTTGACGTGAGTCCTTGCCTCAAGCTAAAGCCTGAAAAGCCCTGCTGAAGCGAAAGCGCTTATCAGTTTCCACTATGTCGTATTCGCCGTTCTGCTTTACTTTAACGATTCTTCACTTTTCCAGACACTAGGCACCCTCGTGTAGGCATCCTTTTTCCTACAAATACAGTGAGTACCAGCAGTCTCCTTTTCCCTTCCAAGAAACATCCAGGCCTAGAAGTCTTTATCAGTCACTCTATGTATTCAGAGGGTAGGGCAACTCGCTGCACCCTTCCTTAGGAAGCTAGACGGACTCAGCTCTTCCACAGCTCCAGGGATTCTGTTCTCTCACATTCTACATGCCATGGAAGTCTGCCTCATTGCCCTCTTTGGAGCTACACTAAGAAACACAATCTGCTTCGCCTTCCTTCTAGGGACTCTTACCCAAGGACCCCATACCTACAGGAGAAAGGAGGCTTGCATTCCTACTGGAACAAAATCACAGATTTTCCTGTTACACTGCAGGACTTTAGAATAGGCTTAGGCCTGATGGCAAACATAGAACGTTCCCAGGATGAGGGAGTTCGATACATGCAGAACACCCCGCGAAGAAAAGTTGATTCAGCAAGGGGTCAGGGTGTAGCTAAAGTCCCTTTTGACTTGTTAGAAATCAGAAGGTGTTCGGCTGCATGTTCACCGGAAAAGAACACCTGATGCCACAAACCTTGCTCTCCCATTTTAAAAGCTGTATGCGTGCTGCACTGAAGATACCTAAATAACACTGTTTTTGACTGGCCTCTAGTCACTGTGGGCAGCCCTCTGGAGAGAAATGGAGTTTTCTCTAAGGAAACACGGTGCTTCCATAGCATGTGTGGGAGCTCCTCCATTCATGCTCTAGAGCTACAGGGAAATTTGACCAGAGTCCTTGCCTCAAGCTAAAGCCTGAAAAGCCCTGCTGAAGCGAAAGCATGTAGCAGTTTCCATTAGGTCGTATTCGCAGTTCTGCTTTACTTTAAGGTTTTTCACTTTTCCAGACACTAGGCAGCCTCGTGTAGGCACTCTTTTTCCTACAAATACAGTGAGTACCAGCAGTCTCCTTTGCCCTTCTAAGAAACATCCAGACCTAGAAGCCTTTCCCAGTCACTCTATGTGTTCAGAGTGTAGGGCAACTCGCTGTCCCCTTCCTTAGGAAGTTAGATGGACTCAGCTCTTCAACAGTTCCAGGGATTCTGTTCTCTCACGTCCTACAACCCATGGAAGTCTGCCTCATTGCCCTCATTGGAGCTACACTAAGAAACACAATCTGCTTCGCCTTCCTTCTAGGAACTCTTACCCAAGGATCCCATACCTACAGGAGAAAGGAGGCTTGCATTCCTACAGGAACCAATGCAAAGTTTTTCCTGTTACCCTGCAGGACTTTAGAATAGGCTTAGGCCCGAAGGGTTACATAGAGCGTTCCAAGGATGAGAGAGTTCGCTACATGCAGAACACCCTGTGAAGAAAAGTTGATTCCGCAAGGGACCATGGTGTAGCGAGAGTCTCTTTTGACTTGTTAGAAATCAGAAGGGTTTCGATAGCATGGTCACCGGAAAGGAAGACCTGATTGCACAAACCTTACTTTCCCATTTTAAAAGCTTTATCCATGCTGCACTGAAGATACCTAAATAACACTGATTTTGACTGGCCTCTAGTTACTGTAGGCAGCCCTCTGGAAAGAAAAGCAGTTTTCTCTAAGGAAACACGGTGCTTCGATAGCCTGGGTGGGAGCTCCTCCTGTCTCGCTCTAGAGCTACAGGGAAACTTGACGTGAGTCCTTGCCTCAAGCTAAGGCCTGACAAGCCCTGGTGAAGCGAAAGCGTGTAGCAGTTTCCATTAGGTCGTATTCGCAGTTCTGCTTTTCTTTAACGTTTCTTCACTTTTCCAGACACTAGGCACCCTCGTGTAGGCACTCTTTTCCCTACAAATACAGTGAGTACCAGCAGGCTCCTCTGCCTTTCTAAGAAACATCCAGGCTCAGTAGTCTTTCCCAGTCAGTCTATGTATTCAGAGGGTAGGGCAACACACTGCACCCTTCCTTTGAAAAGCTAGATGTCCTCAGTGCTCCAACAGCTCCACGAATTCTGTTCTCTCACGTCCTACATGCCATGGAAGTCTGCCTCATTGCCCTCATTGGAGCTACACTAAGAAACACAATCTGCTTCGCCTTCCTCTAGGAACTCTTACCCTAGGACCCCATACCTACCGGAGAAAGGAGACTTGCATTCCTAGTGGAACCAAAGCACAGTTTTTCCTGTTACACTGCAGGACTTTAGAATAGGCATAGGCTCGATAGCATACATAGAACGTTCCAAGGACGAGGGAGTTCGATACATGCAGAACACCCTGTGAAGAAAACTTGTTTCAGACGGGACCAGGGTGTAGCTAGAGTCCTTTTGACTTGTGAGAAATCAGAACGTGTTCGGCTGCATGTTCACCATAAAAGAACACCTGATGGCACAAACCTTGCTTTCCCATTTTAAAAGCTCTATCCATGCTGCACTGAAGATACCTACATAACACTGTTTTTGACTGGCCTCTAGTCACTGTGGGCAGCCCTCTGGAAAGAAAAGGAGTTTTCTCTAAGGAAACACGGTGCTTCCATAGCATGGGTGGGAGCTCCTCCTGTCATGCTCTAGAGCTACAGGGAAACTTGACGTGAGTCCTTGCCTCAAGCTAAAGCCTGAAAAGCCCTGCTGAAGCGAAAGCGCTTATCAGTTTCCATTATGTCGTATTCGCCGTTCTGCTTTACTTTAACGATTCTTCACTTTTCCAGACACTAGGCACCCTCGTGTAGGCATCCTTTTTCCTACAAATACAGTGAGTACCAGCAGTCTCCTTTTCCCTTCCAAGAAACATCCAGGCCTAGAAGTCTTTATCAGTCACTCTATGTATTCAGAGGGTAGGGCAACTCGCTGCACCCTTCCTTAGGAAGCTAGACGGACTCAGCTCTTCCACAGCTCCAGGGATTCTGTTCTCTCACATTCTACATGCCATGGAAGTCTGCCTCATTGCCCTCTTTGGAGCTACACTAAGAAACACAATCTGCTTCGCCTTCCTTCTAGGGACTCTTACCCAAGGACCCCATACCTACAGGAGAAAGGAGGCTTGCATTCCTACTGGAACAAAATCACAGATTTTCCTGTTACACTGCAGGACTTTAGAATAGGCTTAGGCCTGATGGCAAACATAGAACGTTCCCGGGATGAGGGAGTTCGATACATGCAGAACACCCCGCGAAGAAAAGTTGATTCAGCAAGGGGCCAGGGTGTAGCTAAAGTCCCTTTTGACTTGTTAGAAATCAGAAGGTGTTCGGCTGCATGTTCACCGGAAAAGAACACCTGATGCCACAAACCTTGCTCTCCCATTTTAAAAGCTGTATGCGTGCTGCACTGAAGATACCTAAATAACACTGTTTTTGACTGGCCTCTAGTCACTGTGGGCAGCCCTCTGGAGAGAAATGGAGTTTTCTCTAAGGAAACACGGTGCTTCCATAGCATGTGTGGGAGCTCCTCCATTCATGCTCTAGAGCTACAGGGAAATTTGACCAGAGTCCTTGCCTCAAGCTAAAGCCTGAAAAGCCCTGCTGAAGCGAAAGCATGTAGCAGTTTCCATTAGGTCGTATTCGCAGTTCTGCTTTACTTTAAGGTTTTTCACTTTTCCAGACACTAGGCAGCCTCGTGTAGGCACTCTTTTTCCTACAAATACAGTGAGTACCAGCAGTCTCCTTTGCCCTTCTAAGAAACATCCAGACCTAGAAGCCTTTCCCAGTCACTCTATGTGTTCAGAGTGTAGGGCAACTCGCTGTCCCCTTCCTTAGGAAGTTAGATGGACTCAGCTCTTCAACAGTTCCAGAGATTCTGTTCTCTCACGTCCTACAACCCATGGAAGTCTGCCTCATTGCCCTCATTGGAGCTACACTAAGAAACACAATCTGCTTCGCCTTCCTTCTAGGGACTCTTACCCAAGGATCCCATACCTACAGGAGAAAGGAGGCTTGCATTCCTACAGGAACCAATGCAAAGTTTTTCCTGTTACCCTGCAGGACTTTAGAATAGGCTTAGGCCCGAAGGGTTACATAGAGCGTTCCAAGGATGAGAGAGTTCGCTACATGCAGAACACCCTGTGAAGAAAAGTTGATTCCGCAAGGGACCATGGTGTAGCGAGAGTCTCTTTTGACTTGTTAGAAATCAGAAGGGTTTCGATAGCATGGTCACCGGAAAGGAAGACCTGATTGCACAAACCTTACTTTCCCATTTTAAAAGCTTTATCCATGCTGCACTGAAGATACCTAAATAACACTGATTTTGACTGGCCTCTAGTTACTGTAGGCAGCCCTCTGGAAAGAAAAGCAGTTTTCTCTAAGGAAACACGGTGCTTCGATAGCCTGGGTGGGAGCTCCTCCTGTCTCGCTCTAGAGCTACAGGGAAACTTGACGTGAGTCCTTGCCTCAAGCTAAGGCCTGACAAGCCCTGGTGAAGCGAAAGCGTGTAGCAGTTTCCATTAGGTCGTATTCGCAGTTCTGCTTTTCTTTAACGTTTCTTCACTTTTCCAGACACTAGGCACCCTCGTGTAGGCACTCTTTTCCCTACAAATACAGTGAGTACCAGCAGGCTCCTCTGCCTTTCTAAGAAACATCCAGGCTCAGTAGTCTTTCCCAGTCAGTCTATGTATTCAGAGGGTAGGGCAACACACTGCACCCTTCCTTTGAAAAGCTAGATGTCCTCAGTGCTCCAACAGCTCCACGAATTCTGTTCTCTCACGTCCTACATGCCATGGAAGTCTGCCTCATTGCCCTCATTGGAGCTACACTAAGAAACACAATCTGCTTCGCCTTCCTCTAGGAACTCTTACCCTAGGACCCCATACCTACCGGAGAAAGGAGACTTGCATTCCTAGTGGAACCAAAGCACAGTTTTTCCTGTTACACTGCAGGACTTTAGAATAGGCATAGGCTCGATAGCATACATAGAACGTTCCAAGGACGAGGGAGTTCGATACATGCAGAACACCCTGTGAAGAAAACTTGTTTCAGACGGGACCAGGGTGTAGCTAGAGTCCTTTTGACTTGTGAGAAATCAGAACGTGTTCGGCTGCATGTTCACCATAAAAGAACACCTGATGGCACAAACCTTGCTTTCCCATTTTAAAAGCTCTATCCATGCTGCACTGAAGATACCTACATAACACTGTTTTTGACTGGCCTCTAGTCACTGTGGGCAGCCCTCTGGAAAGAAAAGGAGTTTTCTCTAAGGAAACACGGTGCTTCCATAGCATGGGTGGGAGCTCCTCCTGTCATGCTCTAGAGCTACAGGGAAACTTGACGTGAGTCCTTGCCTCAAGCTAAAGCCTGAAAAGCCCTGCTGAAGCGAAAGCGCTTATCAGTTTCCATTATGTCGTATTCGCCGTTCTGCTTTACTTTAACGATTCTTCACTTTTCCAGACACTAGGCACCCTCGTGTAGGCATCCTTTTTCCTACAAATACAGTGAGTACCAGCAGTCTCCTTTTCCCTTCCAAGAAACATCCAGGCCTAGAAGTCTTTATCAGTCACTCTATGTATTCAGAGGGTAGGGCAACTCGCTGCACCCTTCCTTAGGAAGCTAGACGGACTCAGCTCTTCCACAGCTCCAGGGATTCTGCTCTCTCACATTCTACATGCCATGGAAGTCTGCCTCATTGCCCTCTTTGGAGCTACACTAAGAAACACAATCTGCTTCGCCTTCCTTCTAGGGACTCTTACCCAAGGACCCCATACCTACAGGAGAAAGGAGGCTTGCATTCCTACTGGAACAAAATCACAGATTTTCCTGTTACACTGCAGGCCTTTAGAATAGGCTTCGGCCTGATGGCAAACATAGAACGTTCCCAGGATGAGGGAGTTCGATACATGCAGAACACCCCGCGAAGAAAAGTTGACTCAGCAAGGGGCCAGGGTGTAGCTAAAGTCCCTTTTGACTTGTTAGAAATCAGAAGGTGTTCGGCTGCATGTTCACCGGAAAAGAACACCTGATGCCACAAACCTTGCTCTCCCATTTTAAAAGCTGTATGCGTGCTGCACTGAAGATACCTAAATAACACTGTTTTTGACTGGCCTCTAGTCACTGTGGGCAGCCCTCTGGAGAGAAATGGAGTTTTCTCTAAGGAAACACGGTGCTTCCATAGCATGTGTGGGAGCTCCTCCATTCATGCTCTAGAGCTACAGGGAAATTTGACCAGAGTCCTTGCCTCAAGCTAAAGCCTGAAAAGCCCTGCTGAAGCGAAAGCATGTAGCAGTTTCCATTAGGTCGTATTCGCAGTTCTGCTTTACTTTAAGGTTTTTCACTTTTCCAGACACTAGGCAGCCTCGTGTAGGCACTCTTTTTCCTACAAATACAGTGAGTACCAGCAGTCTCCTTTGCCCTTCTAAGAAACATCCAGACCTAGAAGCCTTTCCCAGTCACTCTATGTGTTCAGAGTGTAGGGCAACTCGCTGTCCCCTTCCTTAGGAAGTTAGATGGACTCAGCTCTTCAACAGTTCCAGGGATTCTGTTCTCTCACGTCCTACAACCCATGGAAGTCTGCCTCATTGCCCTCATTGGAGCTACACTAAGAAACACAATCTGCTTCGCCTTCCTTCTAGGAACTCTTACCCAAGGATCCCATACCTACAGGAGAAAGGAGGCTTGCATTCCTACAGGAACCAATGCAAAGTTTTTCCTGTTACCCTGCAGGACTTTAGAATAGGCTTAGGCCCGAAGGGTTACATAGAGCGTTCCAAGGATGAGAGAGTTCGCTACATGCAGAACACCCTGTGAAGAAAAGTTGATTCCGCAAGGGACCATGGTGTAGCGAGAGTCTCTTTTGACTTGTTAGAAATCAGAAGGGTTTCGATAGCATGGTCACCGGAAAGGAAGACCTGATTGCACAAACCTTACTTTCCCATTTTAAAAGCTTTATCCATGCTGCACTGAAGATACCTAAATAACACTGATTTTGACTGGCCTCTAGTTACTGTAGGCAGCCCTCTGGAAAGAAAAGCAGTTTTCTCTAAGGAAACACGGTGCTTCGATAGCCTGGGTGGGAGCTCCTCCTGTCTCGCTCTAGAGCTACAGGGAAACTTGACGTGAGTCCTTGCCTCAAGCTAAGGCCTGACAAGCCCTGGTGAAGCGAAAGCGTGTAGCAGTTTCCATTAGGTCGTATTCGCAGTTCTGCTTTTCTTTAACGTTTCTTCACTTTTCCAGACACTAGGCACCCTCGTGTAGGCACTCTTTTCCCTACAAATACAGTGAGTACCAGCAGGCTCCTCTGCCTTTCTAAGAAACATCCAGGCTCAGTAGTCTTTCCCAGTCAGTCTATGTATTCAGAGGGTAGGGCAACACACTGCACCCTTCCTTTGAAAAGCTAGATGTCCTCAGTGCTCCAACAGCTCCACGAATTCTGTTCTCTCACGTCCTACATGCCATGGAAGTCTGCCTCATTGCCCTCATTGGAGCTACACTAAGAAACACAATCTGCTTCGCCTTCCTCTAGGAACTCTTACCCTAGGACCCCATACCTACCGGAGAAAGGAGACTTGCATTCCTAGTGGAACCAAAGCACAGTTTTTCCTGTTACACTGCAGGACTTTAGAATAGGCATAGGCTCGATAGCATACATAGAACGTTCCAAGGACGAGGGAGTTCGATACATGCAGAACACCCTGTGAAGAAAACTTGTTTCAGACGGGACCAGGGTGTAGCTAGAGTCCTTTTGACTTGTGAGAAATCAGAACGTGTTCGGCTGCATGTTCACCATAAAAGAACACCTGATGGCACAAACCTTGCTTTCCCATTTTAAAAGCTCTATCCATGCTGCACTGAAGATACCTACATAACACTGTTTTTGACTGGCCTCTAGTCACTGTGGGCAGCCCTCTGGAAAGAAAAGGAGTTTTCTCTAAGGAAACACGGTGCTTCCATAGCATGGGTGGGAGCTCCTCCTGTCATGCTCTAGAGCTACAGGGAAACTTGACGTGAGTCCTTGCCTCAAGCTAAAGCCTGAAAAGCCCTGCTGAAGCGAAAGCGCTTATCAGTTTCCATTATGTCGTATTCGCCGTTCTGCTTTACTTTAACGATTCTTCACTTTTCCAGACACTAGGCACCCTCGTGTAGGCATCCTTTTTCCTACAAATACAGTGAGTACCAGCAGTCTCCTTTTCCCTTCCAAGAAACATCCAGGCCTAGAAGTCTTTATCAGTCACTCTATGTATTCAGAGGGTAGGGCAACTCGCTGCACCCTTCCTTAGGAAGCTAGACGGACTCAGCTCTTCCACAGCTCCAGGGATTCTGCTCTCTCACATTCTACATGCCATGGAAGTCTGCCTCATTGCCCTCTTTGGAGCTACACTAAGAAACACAATCTGCTTCGCCTTCCTTCTAGGGACTCTTACCCAAGGACCCCATACCTACAGGAGAAAGGAGGCTTGCATTCCTACTGGAACAAAATCACAGATTTTCCTGTTACACTGCAGGCCTTTAGAATAGGCTTAGGCCTGATGGCAAACATAGAACGTTCCCAGGATGAGGGAGTTCGATACATGCAGAACACCCCGCGAAGAAAAGTTGACTCAGCAAGGGGCCAGGGTGTAGCTAAAGTCCCTTTTGACTTGTTAGAAATCAGAAGGTGTTCGGCTGCATGTTCACCGGAAAAGAACACCTGATGCCACAAACCTTGCTCTCCCATTTTAAAAGCTGTATGCGTGCTGCACTGAAGATACCTAAATAACACTGTTTTTGACTGGCCTCTAGTCACTGTGGGCAGCCCTCTGGAGAGAAATGGAGTTTTCTCTAAGGAAACACGGTGCTTCCATAGCATGTGTGGGAGCTCCTCCATTCATGCTCTAGAGCTACAGGGAAATTTGACCAGAGTCCTTGCCTCAAGCTAAAGCCTGAAAAGCCCTGCTGAAGCGAAAGCATGTAGCAGTTTCCATTAGGTCGTATTCGCAGTTCTGCTTTACTTTAAGGTTTTTCACTTTTCCAGACACTAGGCAGCCTCGTGTAGGCACTCTTTTTCCTACAAATACAGTGAGTACCAGCAGTCTCCTTTGCCCTTCTAAGAAACATCCAGACCTAGAAGCCTTTCCCAGTCACTCTATGTGTTCAGAGTGTAGGGCAACTCGCTGTCCCCTTCCTTAGGAAGTTAGATGGACTCAGCTCTTCAACAGTTCCAGGGATTCTGTTCTCTCACGTCCTACAACCCATGGAAGTCTGCCTCATTGCCCTCATTGGAGCTACACTAAGAAACACAATCTGCTTCGCCTTCCTTCTAGGAACTCTTACCCAAGGATCCCATACCTACAGGAGAAAGGAGGCTTGCATTCCTACAGGAACCAATGCAAAGTTTTTCCTGTTACCCTGCAGGACTTTAGAATAGGCTTAGGCCCGAAGGGTTACATAGAGCGTTCCAAGGATGAGAGAGTTCGCTACATGCAGAACACCCTGTGAAGAAAAGTTGATTCCGCAAGGGACCATGGTGTAGCGAGAGTCTCTTTTGACTTGTTAGAAATCAGAAGGGTTTCGATAGCATGGTCACCGGAAAGGAAGACCTGATTGCACAAACCTTACTTTCCCATTTTAAAAGCTTTATCCATGCTGCACTGAAGATACCTAAATAACACTGATTTTGACTGGCCTCTAGTTACTGTAGGCAGCCCTCTGGAAAGAAAAGCAGTTTTCTCTAAGGAAACACGGTGCTTCGATAGCCTGGGTGGGAGCTCCTCCTGTCTCGCTCTAGAGCTACAGGGAAACTTGACGTGAGTCCTTGCCTCAAGCTAAGGCCTGACAAGCCCTGGTGAAGCGAAAGCGTGTAGCAGTTTCCATTAGGTCGTATTCGCAGTTCTGCTTTTCTTTAACGTTTCTTCACTTTTCCAGACACTAGGCACCCTCGTGTAGGCACTCTTTTCCCTACAAATACAGTGAGTACCAGCAGGCTCCTCTGCCTTTCTAAGAAACATCCAGGCTCAGTAGTCTTTCCCAGTCAGTCTATGTATTCAGAGGGTAGGGCAACACACTGCACCCTTCCTTTGAAAAGCTAGATGTCCTCAGTGCTCCAACAGCTCCACGAATTCTGTTCTCTCACGTCCTACATGCCATGGACGTCTGCCTCATTGCCCTCATTGGAGCTACACTAAGAAACACAATCTGCTTCGCCTTCCTCTAGGAACTCTTACCCTAGGACCCCATACCTACCGGAGAAAGGAGACTTGCATTCCTAGTGGAACCAAAGCACAGTTTTTCCTGTTACACTGCAGGACTTTAGAATAGGCATAGGCTCGATAGCATACATAGAACGTTCCAAGGACGAGGGAGTTCGATACATGCAGAACACCCTGTGAAGAAAACTTGTTTCAGACGGGACCAGGGTGTAGCTAGAGTCCTTTTGACTTGTGAGAAATCAGAACGTGTTCGGCTGCATGTTCACCATAAAAGAACACCTGATGGCACAAACCTTGCTTTCCCATTTTAAAAGCTCTATCCATGCTGCACTGAAGATACCTACATAACACTGTTTTTGACTGGCCTCTAGTCACTGTGGGCAGCCCTCTGGAAAGAAAAGGAGTTTTCTCTAAGGAAACACGGTGCTTCCATAGCATGGGTGGGAGCTCCTCCTGTCATGCTCTAGAGCTACAGGGAAACTTGACGTGAGTCCTTGCCTCAAGCTAAAGCCTGAAAAGCCCTGCTGAAGCGAAAGCGCTTATCAGTTTCCATTATGTCGTATTCGCCGTTCTGCTTTACTTTAACGATTCTTCACTTTTCCAGACACTAGGCACCCTCGTGTAGGCATCCTTTTTCCTACAAATACAGTGAGTACCAGCAGTCTCCTTTTCCCTTCCAAGAAACATCCAGGCCTAGAAGTCTTTATCAGTCACTCTATGTATTCAGAGGGTAGGGCAACTCGCTGCACCCTTCCTTAGGAAGCTAGACGGACTCAGCTCTTCCACAGCTCCAGGGATTCTGCTCTCTCACATTCTACATGCCATGGAAGTCTGCCTCATTGCCCTCTTTGGAGCTACACTAAGAAACACAATCTGCTTCGCCTTCCTTCTAGGGACTCTTACCCAAGGACCCCATACCTACAGGAGAAAGGAGGCTTGCATTCCTACTGGAACAAAATCACAGATTTTCCTGTTACACTGCAGGCCTTTAGAATAGGCTTAGGCCTGATGGCAAACATAGAACGTTCCCAGGATGAGGGAGTTCGATACATGCAGAACACCCCGCGAAGAAAAGTTGACTCAGCAAGGGGCCAGGGTGTAGCTAAAGTCCCTTTTGACTTGTTAGAAATCAGAAGGTGTTCGGCTGCATGTTCACCGGAAAAGAACACCTGATGCCACAAACCTTGCTCTCCCATTTTAAAAGCTGTATGCGTGCTGCACTGAAGATACCTAAATAACACTGTTTTTGACTGGCCTCTAGTCACTGTGGGCAGCCCTCTGGAGAGAAATGGAGTTTTCTCTAAGGAAACACGGTGCTTCCATAGCATGTGTGGGAGCTCCTCCATTCATGCTCTAGAGCTACAGGGAAATTTGACCAGAGTCCTTGCCTCAAGCTAAAGCCTGAAAAGCCCTGCTGAAGCGAAAGCATGTAGCAGTTTCCATTAGGTCGTATTCGCAGTTCTGCTTTACTTTAAGGTTTTTCACTTTTCCAGACACTAGGCAGCCTCGTGTAGGCACTCTTTTTCCTACAAATACAGTGAGTACCAGCAGTCTCCTTTGCCCTTCTAAGAAACATCCAGACCTAGAAGCCTTTCCCAGTCACTCTATGTGTTCAGAGTGTAGGGCAACTCGCTGTCCCCTTCCTTAGGAAGTTAGATGGACTCAGCTCTTCAACAGTTCCAGGGATTCTGTTCTCTCACGTCCTACAACCCATGGAAGTCTGCCTCATTGCCCTCATTGGAGCTACACTAAGAAACACAATCTGCTTCGCCTTCCTTCTAGGAACTCTTACCCAAGGATCCCATACCTACAGGAGAAAGGAGGCTTGCATTCCTACAGGAACCAATGCAAAGTTTTTCCTGTTACCCTGCAGGACTTTAGAATAGGCTTAGGCCCGAAGGGTTACATAGAGCGTTCCAAGGATGAGAGAGTTCGCTACATGCAGAACACCCTGTGAAGAAAAGTTGATTCCGCAAGGGACCATGGTGTAGCGAGAGTCTCTTTTGACTTGTTAGAAATCAGAAGGGTTTCGATAGCATGGTCACCGGAAAGGAAGACCTGATTGCACAAACCTTACTTTCCCATTTTAAAAGCTTTATCCATGCTGCACTGAAGATACCTAAATAACACTGATTTTGACTGGCCTCTAGTTACTGTAGGCAGCCCTCTGGAAAGAAAAGCAGTTTTCTCTAAGGAAACACGGTGCTTCGATAGCCTGGGTGGGAGCTCCTCCTGTCTCGCTCTAGAGCTACAGGGAAACTTGACGTGAGTCCTTGCCTCAAGCTAAGGCCTGACAAGCCCTGGTGAAGCGAAAGCGTGTAGCAGTTTCCATTAGGTCGTATTCGCAGTTCTGCTTTTCTTTAACGTTTCTTCACTTTTCCAGACACTAGGCACCCTCGTGTAGGCACTCTTTTCCCTACAAATACAGTGAGTACCAGCAGGCTCCTCTGCCTTTCTAAGAAACATCCAGGCTCAGTAGTCTTTCCCAGTCAGTCTATGTATTCAGAGGGTAGGGCAACACACTGCACCCTTCCTTTGAAAAGCTAGATGTCCTCAGTGCTCCAACAGCTCCACGAATTCTGTTCTCTCACGTCCTACATGCCATGGACGTCTGCCTCATTGCCCTCATTGGAGCTACACTAAGAAACACAATCTGCTTCGCCTTCCTCTAGGAACTCTTACCCTAGGACCCCATACCTACCGGAGAAAGGAGACTTGCATTCCTAGTGGAACCAAAGCACAGTTTTTCCTGTTACACTGCAGGACTTTAGAATAGGCATAGGCTCGATAGCATACATAGAACGTTCCAAGGACGAGGGAGTTCGATACATGCAGAACACCCTGTGAAGAAAACTTGTTTCAGACGGGACCAGGGTGTAGCTAGAGTCCTTTTGACTTGTGAGAAATCAGAACGTGTTCGGCTGCATGTTCACCATAAAAGAACACCTGATGGCACAAACCTTGCTTTCCCATTTTAAAAGCTCTATCCATGCTGCACTGAAGATACCTACATAACACTGTTTTTGACTGGCCTCTAGTCACTGTGGGCAGCCCTCTGGAAAGAAAAGGAGTTTTCTCTAAGGAAACACGGTGCTTCCATAGCATGGGTGGGAGCTCCTCCTGTCATGCTCTAGAGCTACAGGGAAACTTGACGTGAGTCCTTGCCTCAAGCTAAAGCCTGAAAAGCCCTGCTGAAGCGAAAGCGCTTATCAGTTTCCATTATGTCGTATTCGCCGTTCTGCTTTACTTTAACGATTCTTCACTTTTCCAGACACTAGGCACCCTCGTGTAGGCATCCTTTTTCCTACAAATACAGTGAGTACCAGCAGTCTCCTTTTCCCTTCCAAGAAACATCCAGGCCTAGAAGTCTTTATCAGTCACTCTATGTATTCAGAGGGTAGGGCAACTCGCTGCACCCTTCCTTAGGAAGCTAGACGGACTCAGCTCTTCCACAGCTCCAGGGATTCTGCTCTCTCACATTCTACATACCATGGAAGTCTGCCTCATTGCCCTCTTTGGAGCTACACTAAGAAACACAATCTGCTTCGCCTTCCTTCTAGGGACTCTTACCCAAGGACCCCATACCTACAGGAGAAAGGAGGCTTGCATTCCTACTGGAACAAAATCACAGATTTTCCTGTTACACTGCAGGCCTTTAGAATAGGCTTAGGCCTGATGGCAAACATAGAACGTTCCCAGGATGAGGGAGTTCGATACATGCAGAACACCCCGCGAAGAAAAGTTGACTCAGCAAGGGGCCAGGGTGTAGCTAAAGTCCCTTTTGACTTGTTAGAAATCAGAAGGTGTTCGGCTGCATGTTCACCGGAAAAGAACACCTGATGCCACAAACCTTGCTCTCCCATTTTAAAAGTTGTATGCGTGCTGCACTGAAGATACCTAAATAACACTGTTTTTGACTGGCCTCTAGTCACTGTGGGCAGCCCTCTGGAGAGAAATGGAGTTTTCTCTAAGGAAACACGGTGCTTCCATAGCATGTGTGGGAGCTCCTCCATTCATGCTCTAGAGCTACAGGGAAATTTGACCAGAGTCCTTGCCTCAAGCTAAAGCCTGAAAAGCCCTGCTGAAGCGAAAGCATGTAGCAGTTTCCATTAGGTCGTATTCGCAGTTCTGCTTTACTTTAAGGTTTTTCACTTTTCCAGACACTAGGCAGCCTCGTGTAGGCACTCTTTTTCCTACAAATACAGTGAGTACCAGCAGTCTCCTTTGCCCTTCTAAGAAACATCCAGACCTAGAAGCCTTTCCCAGTCACTCTATGTGTTCAGAGTGTAAGGCAACTCGCTGTCCCCTTCCTTAGGAAGTTAGATGGACTCAGCTCTTCAACAGTTCCAGGGATTCTGTTCTCTCACGTCCTACAACCCATGGAAGTCTGCCTCATTGCCCTCATTGGAGCTACACTAAGAAACACAATCTGCTTCGCCTTCCTTCTAGGAACTCTTACCCAAGGATCCCATACCTACAGGAGAAAGGAGGCTTGCATTCCTACAGGAACCAATGCAAAGTTTTTCCTGTTACCCTGCAGGACTTTAGAATAGGCTTAGGCCCGAAGGGTTACATAGAGCGTTCCAAGGATGAGAGAGTTCGCTACATGCAGAACACCCTGTGAAGAAAAGTTGATTCCGCAAGGGACCATGGTGTAGCGAGAGTCTCTTTTGACTTGTTAGAAATCAGAAGGGTTTCGATAGCATGGTCACCGGAAAGGAAGACCTGATTGCACAAACCTTACTTTCCCATTTTAAAAGCTTTATCCATGCTGCACTGAAGATACCTAAATAACACTGATTTTGACTGGCCTCTAGTTACTGTAGGCAGCCCTCTGGAAAGAAAAGCAGTTTTCTCTAAGGAAACACGGTGCTTCGATAGCCTGGGTGGGAGCTCCTCCTGTCTCGCTCTAGAGCTACAGGGAAACTTGACGTGAGTCCTTGCCTCAAGCTAAGGCCTGACAAGCCCTGGTGAAGCGAAAGCGTGTAGCAGTTTCCATTAGGTCGTATTCGCAGTTCTGCTTTTCTTTAACGTTTCTTCACTTTTCCAGACACTAGGCACCCTCGTGTAGGCACTCTTTTCCCTACAAATACAGTGAGTACCAGCAGGCTCCTCTGCCTTTCTAAGAAACATCCAGGCTCAGTAGTCTTTCCCAGTCAGTCTATGTATTCAGAGGGTAGGGCAACACACTGCACCCTTCCTTTGAAAAGCTAGATGTCCTCAGTGCTCCAACAGCTCCACGAATTCTGTTCTCTCACGTCCTACATGCCATGGACGTCTGCCTCATTGCCCTCATTGGAGCTACACTAAGAAACACAATCTGCTTCGCCTTCCTCTAGGAACTCTTACCCTAGGACCCCATACCTACCGGAGAAAGGAGACTTGCATTCCTAGTGGAACCAAAGCACAGTTTTTCCTGTTACACTGCAGGACTTTAGAATAGGCATAGGCTCGATAGCATACATAGAACGTTCCAAGGACGAGGGAGTTCGATACATGCAGAACACCCTGTGAAGAAAACTTGTTTCAGACGGGACCAGGGTGTAGCTAGAGTCCTTTTGACTTGTGAGAAATCAGAACGTGTTCGGCTGCATGTTCACCATAAAAGAACACCTGATGGCACAAACCTTGCTTTCCCATTTTAAAAGCTCTATCCATGCTGCACTGAAGATACCTACATAACACTGTTTTTGACTGGCCTCTAGTCACTGTGGGCAGCCCTCTGGAAAGAAAAGGAGTTTTCTCTAAGGAAACACGGTGCTTCCATAGCATGGGTGGGAGCTCCTCCTGTCATGCTCTAGAGCTACAGGGAAACTTGACGTGAGTCCTTGCCTCAAGCTAAAGCCTGAAAAGCCCTGCTGAAGCGAAAGCGCTTATCAGTTTCCATTATGTCGTATTCGCCGTTCTGCTTTACTTTAACGATTCTTCACTTTTCCAGACACTAGGCACCCTCGTGTAGGCATCCTTTTTCCTACAAATACAGTGAGTACCAGCAGTCTCCTTTTCCCTTCCAAGAAACATCCAGGCCTAGAAGTCTTTATCAGTCACTCTATGTATTCAGAGGGTAGGGCAACTCGCTGCACCCTTCCTTAGGAAGCTAGACGGACTCAGCTCTTCCACAGCTCCAGGGATTCTGCTCTCTCACATTCTACATGCCATGGAAGTCTGCCTCATTGCCCTCTTTGGAGCTACACTAAGAAACACAATCTGCTTCGCCTTCCTTCTAGGGACTCTTACCCAAGGACCCCATACCTACAGGAGAAAGGAGGCTTGCATTCCTACTGGAACAAAATCACAGATTTTCCTGTTACACTGCAGGCCTTTAGAATAGGCTTAGGCCTGATGGCAAACATAGAACGTTCCCAGGATGAGGGAGTTCGATACATGCAGAACACCCCGCGAAGAAAAGTTGACTCAGCAAGGGGCCAGGGTGTAGCTAAAGTCCCTTTTGACTTGTTAGAAATCAGAAGGTGTTCGGCTGCATGTTCACCGGAAAAGAACACCTGATGCCACAAACCTTGCTCTCCCATTTTAAAAGCTGTATGCGTGCTGCACTGAAGATACCTAAATAACACTGTTTTTGACTGGCCTCTAGTCACTGTGGGCAGCCCTCTGGAGAGAAATGGAGTTTTCTCTAAGGAAACACGGTGCTTCCATAGCATGTGTGGGAGCTCCTCCATTCATGCTCTAGAGCTACAGGGAAATTTGACCAGAGTCCTTGCCTCAAGCTAAAGCCTGAAAAGCCCTGCTGAAGCGAAAGCATGTAGCAGTTTCCATTAGGTCGTATTCGCAGTTCTGCTTTACTTTAAGGTTTTTCACTTTTCCAGACACTAGGCAGCCTCGTGTAGGCACTCTTTTTCCTACAAATACAGTGAGTACCAGCAGTCTCCTTTGCCCTTCTAAGAAACATCCAGACCTAGAAGCCTTTCCCAGTCACTCTATGTGTTCAGAGTGTAGGGCAACTCGCTGTCCCCTTCCTTAGGAAGTTAGATGGACTCAGCTCTTCAACAGTTCCAGGGATTCTGTTCTCTCACGTCCTACAACCCATGGAAGTCTGCCTCATTGCCCTCATTGGAGCTACACTAAGAAACACAATCTGCTTCGCCTTCCTTCTAGGAACTCTTACCCAAGGATCCCATACCTACAGGAGAAAGGAGGCTTGCATTCCTACAGGAACCAATGCAAAGTTTTTCCTGTTACCCTGCAGGACTTTAGAATAGGCTTAGGCCCGAAGGGTTACATAGAGCGTTCCAAGGATGAGAGAGTTCGCTACATGCAGAACACCCTGTGAAGAAAAGTTGATTCCGCAAGGGACCATGGTGTAGCGAGAGTCTCTTTTGACTTGTTAGAAATCAGAAGGGTTTCGATAGCATGGTCACCGGAAAGGAAGACCTGATTGCACAAACCTTACTTTCCCATTTTAAAAGCTTTATCCATGCTGCACTGAAGATACCTAAATAACACTGATTTTGACTGGCCTCTAGTTACTGTAGGCAGCCCTCTGGAAAGAAAAGCAGTTTTCTCTAAGGAAACACGGTGCTTCGATAGCCTGGGTGGGAGCTCCTCCTGTCTCGCTCTAGAGCTACAGGGAAACTTGACGTGAGTCCTTGCCTCAAGCTAAGGCCTGACAAGCCCTGGTGAAGCGAAAGCGTGTAGCAGTTTCCATTAGGTCGTATTCGCAGTTCTGCTTTTCTTTAACGTTTCTTCACTTTTCCAGACACTAGGCACCCTCGTGTAGGCACTCTTTTCCCTACAAATACAGTGAGTACCAGCAGGCTCCTCTGCCTTTCTAAGAAACATCCAGGCTCAGTAGTCTTTCCCAGTCAGTCTATGTATTCAGAGGGTAGGGCAACACACTGCACCCTTCCTTTGAAAAGCTAGATGTCCTCAGTGCTCCAACAGCTCCACGAATTCTGTTCTCTCACGTCCTACATGCCATGGACGTCTGCCTCATTGCCCTCATTGGAGCTACACTAAGAAACACAATCTGCTTCGCCTTCCTCTAGGAACTCTTACCCTAGGACCCCATACCTACCGGAGAAAGGAGACTTGCATTCCTAGTGGAACCAAAGCACAGTTTTTCCTGTTACACTGCAGGACTTTAGAATAGGCATAGGCTCGATAGCATACATAGAACGTTCCAAGGACGAGGGAGTTCGATACATGCAGAACACCCTGTGAAGAAAACTTGTTTCAGACGGGACCAGGGTGTAGCTAGAGTCCTTTTGACTTGTGAGAAATCAGAACGTGTTCGGCTGCATGTTCACCATAAAAGAACACCTGATGGCACAAACCTTGCTTTCCCATTTTAAAAGCTCTATCCATGCTGCACTGAAGATACCTACATAACACTGTTTTTGACTGGCCTCTAGTCACTGTGGGCAGCCCTCTGGAAAGAAAAGGAGTTTTCTCTAAGGAAACACGGTGCTTCCATAGCATGGGTGGGAGCTCCTCCTGTCATGCTCTAGAGCTACAGGGAAACTTGACGTGAGTCCTTGCCTCAAGCTAAAGCCTGAAAAGCCCTGCTGAAGCGAAAGCGCTTATCAGTTTCCATTATGTCGTATTCGCCGTTCTGCTTTACTTTAACGATTCTTCACTTTTCCAGACACTAGGCACCCTCGTGTAGGCATCCTTTTTCCTACAAATACAGTGAGTACCAGCAGTCTCCTTTTCCCTTCCAAGAAACATCCAGGCCTAGAAGTCTTTATCAGTCACTCTATGTATTCAGAGGGTAGGGCAACTCGCTGCACCCTTCCTTAGGAAGCTAGACGGACTCAGCTCTTCCACAGCTCCAGGGATTCTGTTCTCTCACATTCTACATGCCATGGAAGTCTGCCTCATTGCCCTCTTTGGAGCTACACTAAGAAACACAATCTGCTTCGCCTTCCTTCTAGGGACTCTTACCCAAGGACCCCATACCTACAGGAGAAAGGAGGCTTGCATTCCTACTGGAACAAAATCACAGATTTTCCTGTTACACTGCAGGACTTTAGAATAGGCTTAGGCCTGATGGCAAACATAGAACGTTCCCAGGATGAGGGAGTTCGATACATGCAGAACACCCCGCGAAGAAAAGTTGATTCAGCAAGGGGCCAGGGTGTAGCTAAAGTCCCTTTTGACTTGTTAGAAATCAGAAGGTGTTCGGCTGCATGTTCACCGGAAAAGAACACCTGATGCCACAAACCTTGCTCTCCCATTTTAAAAGCTGTATGCGTGCTGCACTGAAGATACCTAAATAACACTGTTTTTGACTGGCCTCTAGTCACTGTGGGCAGCCCTCTGGAGAGAAATGGAGTTTTCTCTAAGGAAACACGGTGCTTCCATAGCATGTGTGGGAGCTCCTCCATTCATGCTCTAGAGCTACAGGGAAATTTGACCAGAGTCCTTGCCTCAAGCTAAAGCCTGAAAAGCCCTGCTGAAGCGAAAGCATGTAGCAGTTTCCATTAGGTCGTATTCGCAGTTCTGCTTTACTTTAAGGTTTTTCACTTTTCCAGACACTAGGCAGCCTCGTGTAGGCACTCTTTTTCCTACAAATACAGTGAGTACCAGCAGTCTCCTTTGCCCTTCTAAGAAACATCCAGACCTAGAAGCCTTTCCCAGTCACTCTATGTGTTCAGAGTGTAGGGCAACTCGCTGTCCCCTTCCTTAGGAAGTTAGATGGACTCAGCTCTTCAACGGTTCCAGGGATTCTGTTCTCTCACGTCCTACAACCCATGGAAGTCTGCCTCATTGCCCTCATTGGAGCTACACTAAGAAACACAATCTGCTTCGCCTTCCTTCTAGGAACTCTTACCCAAGGATCCCATACCTACAGGAGAAAGGAGGCTTGCATTCCTACAGGAACCAATGCAAAGTTTTTCCTGTTACCCTGCAGGACTTTAGAATAGGCTTAGGCCCGAAGGGTTACATAGAGCGTTCCAAGGATGAGAGAGTTCGCTACATGCAGAACACCCTGTGAAGAAAAGTTGATTCCGCAAGGGACCATGGTGTAGCGAGAGTCTCTTTTGACTTGTTAGAAATCAGAAGGGTTTCGATAGCATGGTCACCGGAAAGGAAGACCTGATTGCACAAACCTTACTTTCCCATTTTAAAAGCTTTATCCATGCTGCACTGAAGATACCTAAATAACACTGATTTTGACTGGCCTCTAGTTACTGTAGGCAGCCCTCTGGAAAGAAAAGCAGTTTTCTCTAAGGAAACACGGTGCTTCGATAGCCTGGGTGGGAGCTCCTCCTGTCTCGCTCTAGAGCTACAGGGAAACTTGACGTGAGTCCTTGCCTCAAGCTAAGGCCTGACAAGCCCTGGTGAAGCGAAAGCGTGTAGCAGTTTCCATTAGGTCGTATTCGCAGTTCTGCTTTTCTTTAACGTTTCTTCACTTTTCCAGACACTAGGCACCCTCGTGCAGGCACTCTTTTCCCTACAAATACAGTGAGTACCAGCAGGCTCCTCTGCCTTTCTAAGAAACATCCAGGCTCAGTAGTCTTTCCCAGTCAGTCTATGTATTCAGAGGGTAGGGCAACACACTGCACCCTTCCTTTGAAAAGCTAGATGTCCTCAGTGCTCCAACAGCTCCACGAATTCTGTTCTCTCACGTCCTACATGCCATGGACGTCTGCCTCATTGCCCTCATTGGAGCTACACTAAGAAACACAATCTGCTTCGCCTTCCTCTAGGAACTCTTACCCTAGGAACCCATACCTACCGGAGAAAGGAGACTTGCATTCCTAGTGGAACCAAAGCACAGTTTTTCCTGTTACACTGCAGGACTTTAGAATAGGCATAGGCTCGATAGCATACATAGAACGTTCCAAGGACGAGGGAGTTCGATACATGCAGAACACCCTGTGAAGAAAACTTGTTTCAGACGGGACCAGGGTGTAGCTAGAGTCCTTTTGACTTGTGAGAAATCAGAACGTGTTCGGCTGCATGTTCACCATAAAAGAACACCTGATGGCACAAACCTTGCTTTCCCATTTTAAAAGCTCTATCCATGCTGCACTGAAGATACCTACATAACACTGTTTTTGACTGGCCTCTAGTCACTGTGGGCAGCCCTCTGGAAAGAAAAGGAGTTTTCTCTAAGGAAACACGGTGCTTCCATAGCATGGGTGGGAGCTCCTCCTGTCATGCTCTAGAGCTACAGGGAAACTTGACGTGAGTCCTTGCCTCAAGCTAAAGCCTGAAAAGCCCTGCTGAAGCGAAAGCGCTTATCAGTTTCCATTATGTCGTATTCGCCGTTCTGCTTTACTTTAACGATTCTTCACTTTTCCAGACACTAGGCACCCTCGTGTAGGCATCCTTTTTCCTACAAATACAGTGAGTACCAGCAGTCTCCTTTTCCCTTCCAAGAAACATCCAGGCCTAGAAGTCTTTATCAGTCACTCTATGTATTCAGAGGGTAGGGCAACTCGCTGCACCCTTCCTTAGGAAGCTAGACGGACTCAGCTCTTCCACAGCTCCAGGGATTCTGCTCTCTCACATTCTACATGCCATGGAAGTCTGCCTCATTGCCCTCTTTGGAGCTACACTAAGAAACACAATCTGCTTCGCCTTCCTTCTAGGGACTCTTACCCAAGGACCCCATACCTACAGGAGAAAGGAGGCTTGCATTCCTACTGGAACAAAATCACAGATTTTCCTGTTACACTGCAGGACTTTAGAATAGGCTTAGGCCTGATGGCAAACATAGAACGTTCCCAGGATGAGGGAGTTCGATACATGCAGAACACCCCGCGAAGAAAAGTTGATTCAGCAAGGGGCCAGGGTGTAGCTAAAGTCCCTTTTGACTTGTTAGAAATCAGAAGGTGTTCGGCTGCATGTTCACCGGAAAAGAACACCTGATGCCACAAACCTTGCTCTCCCATTTTAAAAGCTGTATGCGTGCTGCACTGAAGATACCTAAATAACACTGTTTTTGACTGGCCTCTAGTCACTGTGGGCAGCCCTCTGGAGAGAAATGGAGTTTTCTCTAAGGAAACACGGTGCTTCCATAGCATGTGTGGGAGCTCCTCCATTCATGCTCTAGAGCTACAGGGAAATTTGACCAGAGTCCTTGCCTCAAGCTAAAGCCTGAAAAGCCCTGCTGAAGCGAAAGCATGTAGCAGTTTCCATTAGGTCGTATTCGCAGTTCTGCTTTACTTTAAGGTTTTTCACTTTTCCAGACACTAGGCAGCCTCGTGTAGGCACTCTTTTTCCTACAAATACAGTGAGTACCAGCAGTCTCCTTTGCCCTTCTAAGAAACATCCAGACCTAGAAGCCTTTCCCAGTCACTCTATGTGTTCAGAGTGTAGGGCAACTCGCTGTCCCCTTCCTTAGGAAGTTAGATGGACTCAGCTCTTCAACAGTTCCAGGGATTCTGTTCTCTCACGTCCTACAACCCATGGAAGTCTGCCTCATTGCCCTCATTGGAGCTACACTAAGAAACACAATCTGCTTCGCCTTCCTTCTAGGAACTCTTACCCAGGATCCCATACCTACAGGGGAAAGGAGGCTTGCATTCCTACAGGAACCAATGCAAAGTTTTTCCTGTTACCCTGCAGGACTTTAGAATAGGCTTAGGCCCGAAGGGTTACATAGAGCGTTCCAAGGATGAGAGAGTTCGCTACATGCAGAACACCCTGTGAAGAAAAGTTGATTCCGCAAGGGACCATGGTGTAGCGAGAGTCTCTTTTGACTTGTTAGAAATCAGAAGGGTTTCGATAGCATGGTCACCGGAAAGGAAGACCTGATTGCACAAACCTTACTTTCCCATTTTAAAAGCTTTATCCATGCTGCACTGAAGATACCTAAATAACACTGATTTTGACTGGCCTCTAGTTACTGTAGGCAGCCCTCTGGAAAGAAAAGCAGTTTTCTCTAAGGAAACACGGTGCTTCGATAGCCTGGGTGGGAGCTCCTCCTGTCTCGCTCTAGAGCTACAGGGAAACTTGACGTGAGTCCTTGCCTCAAGCTAAGGCCTGACAAGCCCTGGTGAAGCGAAAGCGTGTAGCAGTTTCCATTAGGTCGTATTCGCAGTTCTGCTTTTCTTTAACGTTTCTTCACTTTTCCAGACACTAGGCACCCTCGTGTAGGCACTCTTTTCCCTACAAATACAGTGAGTACCAGCAGGCTCCTCTGCCTTTCTAAGAAACATCCAGGCTCAGTAGTCTTTCCCAGTCAGTCTATGTATTCAGAGGGTAGGGCAACACACTGCACCCTTCCTTTGAAAAGCTAGATGTCCTCAGTGCTCCAACAGCTCCACGAATTCTGTTCTCTCACGTCCTACATGCCATGGACGTCTGCCTCATTGCCCTCATTGGAGCTACACTAAGAAACACAATCTGCTTCGCCTTCCTCTAGGAACTCTTACCCTAGGACCCCATACCTACCGGAGAAAGGAGACTTGCATTCCTAGTGGAACCAAAGCACAGTTTTTCCTGTTACACTGCAGGACTTTAGAATAGGCATAGGCTCGATAGCATACATAGAACGTTCCAAGGACGAGGGAGTTCGATACATGCAGAACACCCTGTGAAGAAAACTTGTTTCAGACGGGACCAGGGTGTAGCTAGAGTCCTTTTGACTTGTGAGAAATCAGAACGTGTTCGGCTGCATGTTCACCATAAAAGAACACCTGATGGCACAGACCTTGCTTTCCCATTTTAAAAGCTCTATCCATGCTGCACTGAAGATACCTACATAACACTGTTTTTGACTGGCCTCTAGTCACTGTGGGCAGCCCTCTGGAAAGAAAAGGAGTTTTCTCTAAGGAAACACGGTGCTTCCATAGCATGGGTGGGAGCTCCTCCTGTCATGCTCTAGAGCTACAGGGAAACTTGACGTGAGTCCTTGCCTCAAGCTAAAGCCTGAAAAGCCCTGCTGAAGCGAAAGCGCTTATCAGTTTCCATTATGTCGTATTCGCCGTTCTGCTTTACTTTAACGATTCTTCACTTTTCCAGACACTAGGCACCCTCGTGTAGGCATCCTTTTTCCTACAAATACAGTGAGTACCAGCAGTCTCCTTTTCCCTTCCAAGAAACATCCAGGCCTAGAAGTCTTTATCAGTCACTCTATGTATTCAGAGGGTAGGGCAACTCGCTGCACCCTTCCTTAGGAAGCTAGACGGACTCAGCTCTTCCACAGCTCCAGGGATTCTGTTCTCTCACATTCTACATGCCATGGAAGTCTGCCTCATTGCCCTCTTTGGAGCTACACTAAGAAACACAATCTGCTTCGCCTTCCTTCTAGGGACTCTTACCCAAGGACCCCATACCTACAGGAGAAAGGAGGCTTGCATTCCTACTGGAACAAAATCACAGATTTTCCTGTTACACTGCAGGCCTTTAGAATAGGCTTAGGCCTGATGGCAAACATAGAACGTTCCCAGGATGAGGGAGTTCGATACATGCAGAACACCCCGCGAAGAAAAGTTGATTCAGCAAGGGGCCAGGGTGTAGCTAAAGTCCCTTTTGACTTGTTAGAAATCAGAAGGTGTTCGGCTGCATGTTCACCGGAAAAGAACACCTGATGCCACAAACCTTGCTCTCCCATTTTAAAAGCTGTATGCGTGCTGCACTGAAGATACCTAAATAACACTGTTTTTGACTGGCCTCTAGTCACTGTGGGCAGCCCTCTGGAGAGAAATGGAGTTTTCTCTAAGGAAACACGGTGCTTCCATAGCATGTGTGGGAGCTCCTCCATTCATGCTCTAGAGCTACAGGGAAATTTGACCAGAGTCCTTGCCTCAAGCTAAAGCCTGAAAAGCCCTGCTGAAGCGAAAGCATGTAGCAGTTTCCATTAGGTCGTATTCGCAGTTCTGCTTTACTTTAAGGTTTTTCACTTTTCCAGACACTAGGCAGCCTCGTGTAGGCACTCTTTTTCCTACAAATACAGTGAGTACCAGCAGTCTCCTTTGCCCTTCTAAGAAACATCCAGACCTAGAAGCCTTTCCCAGTCACTCTATGTGTTCAGAGTGTAGGGCAACTCGCTGTCCCCTTCCTTAGGAAGTTAGATGGACTCAGCTCTTCAACGGTTCCAGGGATTCTGTTCTCTCACGTCCTACAACCCATGGAAGTCTGCCTCATTGCCCTCATTGGAGCTACACTAAGAAACACAATCTGCTTCGCCTTCCTTCTAGGAACTCTTACCCAAGGATCCCATACCTACAGGAGAAAGGAGGCTTGCATTCCTACAGGAACCAATGCAAAGTTTTTCCTGTTACCCTGCAGGACTTTAGAATAGGCTTAGGCCCGAAGGGTTACATAGAGCGTTCCAAGGATGAGAGAGTTCGCTACATGCAGAACACCCTGTGAAGAAAAGTTGATTCCGCAAGGGACCATGGTGTAGCGAGAGTCTCTTTTGACTTGTTAGAAATCAGAAGGGTTTCGATAGCATGGTCACCGGAAAGGAAGACCTGATTGCACAAACCTTACTTTCCCATTTTAAAAGCTTTATCCATGCTGCACTGAAGATACCTAAATAACACTGATTTTGACTGGCCTCTAGTTACTGTAGGCAGCCCTCTGGAAAGAAAAGCAGTTTTCTCTAAGGAAACACGGTGCTTCGATAGCCTGGGTGGGAGCTCCTCCTGTCTCGCTCTAGAGCTACAGGGAAACTTGACGTGAGTCCTTGCCTCAAGCTAAGGCCTGACAAGCCCTGGTGAAGCGAAAGCGTGTAGCAGTTTCCATTAGGTCGTATTCGCAGTTCTGCTTTTCTTTAACGTTTCTTCACTTTTCCAGACACTAGGCACCCTCGTGTAGGCACTCTTTTCCCTACAAATACAGTGAGTACCAGCAGGCTCCTCTGCCTTTCTAAGAAACATCCAGGCTCAGTAGTCTTTCCCAGTCAGTCTATGTATTCAGAGGGTAGGGCAACACACTGCACCCTTCCTTTGAAAAGCTAGATGTCCTCAGTGCTCCAACAGCTCCACGAATTCTGTTCTCTCACGTCCTACATGCCATGGACGTCTGCCTCATTGCCCTCATTGGAGCTACACTAAGAAACACAATCTGCTTCGCCTTCCTCTAGGAACTCTTACCCTAGGACCCCATACCTACCGGAGAAAGGAGACTTGCATTCCTAGTGGAACCAAAGCACAGTTTTTCCTGTTACACTGCAGGACTTTAGAATAGGCATAGGCTCGATAGCATACATAGAATGTTCCAAGGACGAGGGAGTTCGATACATGCAGAACACCCTGTGAAGAAAACTTGTTTCAGACGGGACCAGGGTGTAGCTAGAGTCCTTTTGACTTGTGAGAAATCAGAACGTGTTCGGCTGCATGTTCACCATAAAAGAACACCTGATGGCACAAACCTTGCTTTCCCATTTTAAAAGCTCTATCCATGCTGCACTGAAGATACCTACATAACACTGTTTTTGACTGGCCTCTAGTCACTGTGGGCAGCCCTCTGGAAAGAAAAGGAGTTTTCTCTAAGGAAACACGGTGCTTCCATAGCATGGGTGGGAGCTCCTCCTGTCATGCTCTAGAGCTACAGGGAAACTTGACGTGAGTCCTTGCCTCAAGCTAAAGCCTGAAAAGCCCTGCTGAAGCGAAAGCGCTTATCAGTTTCCATTATGTCGTATTCGCCGTTCTGCTTTACTTTAACGATTCTTCACTTTTCCAGACACTAGGCACCCTCGTGTAGGCATCCTTTTTCCTACAAATACAGTGAGTACCAGCAGTCTCCTTTTCCCTTCCAAGAAACATCCAGGCCTAGAAGTCTTTATCAGTCACTCTATGTATTCAGAGGGTAGGGCAACTCGCTGCACCCTTCCTTAGGAAGCTAGACGGACTCAGCTCTTCCACAGCTCCAGGGATTCTGTTCTCTCACATTCTACATGCCATGGAAGTCTGCCTCATTGCCCTCTTTGGAGCTACACTAAGAAACACAATCTGCTTCGCCTTCCTTCTAGGGACTCTTACCCAAGGACCCCATACCTACAGGAGAAAGGAGGCTTGCATTCCTACTGGAACAAAATCACAGATTTTCCTGTTACACTGCAGGCCTTTAGAATAGGCTTAGGCCTGATGGCAAACATAGAACGTTCCCAGGATGAGGGAGTTCGATACATGCAGAACACCCCGCGAAGAAAAGTTGATTCAGCAAGGGGCCAGGGTGTAGCTAAAGTCCCTTTTGACTTGTTAGAAATCAGAAGGTGTTCGGCTGCATGTTCACCGGAAAAGAACACCTGATGCCACAAACCTTGCTCTCCCATTTTAAAAGCTGTATGCGTGCTGCACTGAAGATACCTAAATAACACTGTTTTTGACTGGCCTCTAGTCACTGTGGGCAGCCCTCTGGAGAGAAATGGAGTTTTCTCTAAGGAAACACGGTGCTTCCATAGCATGTGTGGGAGCTCCTCCATTCATGCTCTAGAGCTACAGGGAAATTTGACCAGAGTCCTTGCCTCAAGCTAAAGCCTGAAAAGCCCTGCTGAAGCGAAAGCATGTAGCAGTTTCCATTAGGTCGTATTCGCAGTTCTGCTTTACTTTAAGGTTTTTCACTTTTCCAGACACTAGGCAGCCTCGTGTAGGCACTCTTTTTCCTACAAATACAGTGAGTACCAGCAGTCTCCTTTGCCCTTCTAAGAAACATCCAGACCTAGAAGCCTTTCCCAGTCACTCTATGTGTTCAGAGTGTAGGGCAACTCGCTGTCCCCTTCCTTAGGAAGTTAGATGGACTCAGCTCTTCAACGGTTCCAGGGATTCTGTTCTCTCACGTCCTACAACCCATGGAAGTCTGCCTCATTGCCCTCATTGGAGCTACACTAAGAAACACAATCTGCTTCGCCTTCCTTCTAGGAACTCTTACCCAAGGATCCCATACCTACAGGAGAAAGGAGGCTTGCATTCCTACAGGAACCAATGCAAAGTTTTTCCTGTTACCCTGCAGGACTTTAGAATAGGCTTAGGCCCGAAGGGTTACATAGAGCGTTCCAAGGATGAGAGAGTTCGCTACATGCAGAACACCCTGTGAAGAAAAGTTGATTCCGCAAGGGACCATGGTGTAGCGAGAGTCTCTTTTGACTTGTTAGAAATCAGAAGGGTTTCGATAGCATGGTCACCGGAAAGGAAGACCTGATTGCACAAACCTTACTTTCCCATTTTAAAAGCTTTATCCATGCTGCACTGAAGATACCTAAATAACACTGATTTTGACTGGCCTCTAGTTACTGTAGGCAGCCCTCTGGAAAGAAAAGCAGTTTTCTCTAAGGAAACACGGTGCTTCGATAGCCTGGGTGGGAGCTCCTCCTGTCTCGCTCTAGAGCTACAGGGAAACTTGACGTGAGTCCTTGCCTCAAGCTAAGGCCTGACAAGCCCTGGTGAAGCGAAAGCGTGTAGCAGTTTCCATTAGGTCGTATTCGCAGTTCTGCTTTTCTTTAACGTTTCTTCACTTTTCCAGACACTAGGCACCCTCGTGTAGGCACTCTTTTCCCTACAAATACAGTGAGTACCAGCAGGCTCCTCTGCCTTTCTAAGAAACATCCAGGCTCAGTAGTCTTTCCCAGTCAGTCTATGTATTCAGAGGGTAGGGCAACACACTGCACCCTTCCTTTGAAAAGCTAGATGTCCTCAGTGCTCCAACAGCTCCACGAATTCTGTTCTCTCACGTCCTACATGCCATGGACGTCTGCCTCATTGCCCTCATTGGAGCTACACTAAGAAACACAATCTGCTTCGCCTTCCTCTAGGAACTCTTACCCTAGGACCCCATACCTACCGGAGAAAGGAGACTTGCATTCCTAGTGGAACCAAAGCACAGTTTTTCCTGTTACACTGCAGGACTTTAGAATAGGCATAGGCTCGATAGCATACATAGAACGTTCCAAGGACGAGGGAGTTCGATACATGCAGAACACCCTGTGAAGAAAACTTGTTTCAGACGGGACCAGGGTGTAGCTAGAGTCCTTTTGACTTGTGAGAAATCAGAACGTGTTCGGCTGCATGTTCACCATAAAAGAACACCTGATGGCACAAACCTTGCTTTCCCATTTTAAAAGCTCTATCCATGCTGCACTGAAGATACCTACATAACACTGTTTTTGACTGGCCTCTAGTCACTGTGGGCAGCCCTCTGGAAAGAAAAGGAGTTTTCTCTAAGGAAACACGGTGCTTCCATAGCATGGGTGGGAGCTCCTCCTGTCATGCTCTAGAGCTACAGGGAAACTTGACGTGAGTCCTTGCCTCAAGCTAAAGCCTGAAAAGCCCTGCTGAAGCGAAAGCGCTTATCAGTTTCCATTATGTCGTATTAGCCGTTCTGCTTTACTTTAACGATTCTTCACTTTTCCAGACACTAGGCACCCTCGTGTAGGCATCCTTTTTCCTACAAATACAGTGAGTACCAGCAGTCTCCTTTTCCCTTCCAAGAAACATCCAGGCCTAGAAGTCTTTATCAGTCACTCTATGTATTCAGAGGGTAGGGCAACTCGCTGCACCCTTCCTTAGGAAGCTAGACGGACTCAGCTCTTCCACAGCTCCAGGGATTCTGCTCTCTCACATTCTACATGCCATGGAAGTCTGCCTCATTGCCCTCTTTGGAGCTACACTAAGAAACACAATCTGCTTCGCCTTCCTTCTAGGGACTCTTACCCAAGGACCCCATACCTACAGGAGAAAGGAGGCTTGCATTCCTACTGGAACAAAATCACAGATTTTCCTGTTACACTGCAGGCCTTTAGAATAGGCTTAGGCCTGATGGCAAACATAGAACGTTCCCAGGATGAGGGAGTTCGATACATGCAGAACACCCCGCGAAGAAAAGTTGACTCAGCAAGGGGCCAGGGTGTAGCTAAAGTCCCTTTTGACTTGTTAGAAATCAGAAGGTGTTCGGCTGCATGTTCACCGGAAAAGAACACCTGATGCCACAAACCTTGCTCTCCCATTTTAAAAGCTGTATGCGTGCTGCACTGAAGATACCTAAATAACACTGTTTTTGACTGGCCTCTAGTCACTGTGGGCAGCCCTCTGGAGAGAAATGGAGTTTTCTCTAAGGAAACACGGTGCTTCCATAGCATGTGTGGGAGCTCCTCCATTCATGCTCTAGAGCTACAGGGAAATTTGACCAGAGTCCTTGCTTCAAGCTAAAGCCTGAAAAGCCCTGCTGAAGCGAAAGCATGTAGCAGTTTCCATTAGGTCGTATTCGCAGTTCTGCTTTACTTTAAGGTTTTTCACTTTTCCAGACACTAGGCAGCCTCGTGTAGGCACTCTTTTTCCTACAAATACAGTGAGTACCAGCAGTCTCCTTTGCCCTTCTAAGAAACATCCAGACCTAGAAGCCTTTCCCAGTCACTCTATGTGTTCAGAGTGTAGGGCAACTCGCTGTCCCCTTCCTTAGGAAGTTAGATGGACTCAGCTCTTCAACAGTTCCAGGGATTCTGTTCTCTCACGTCCTACAACCCATGGAAGTCTGCCTCATTGCCCTCATTGGAGCTACACTAAGAAACACAATCTGCTTCGCCTTCCTTCTAGGAACTCTTACCCAAGGATCCCATACCTACAGGAGAAAGGAGGCTTGCATTCCTACAGGAACCAATGCAAAGTTTTTCCTGTTACCCTGCAGGACTTTAGAATAGGCTTAGGCCCGAAGGGTTACATAGAGCGTTCCAAGGATGAGAGAGTTCGCTACATGCAGAACACCCTGTGAAGAAAAGTTGATTCCGCAAGGGACCATGGTGTAGCGAGAGTCTCTTTTGACTTGTTAGAAATCAGAAGGGTTTCGATAGCATGGTCACCGGAAAGGAAGACCTGATTGCACAAACCTTACTTTCCCATTTTAAAAGCTTTATCCATGCTGCACTGAAGATACCTAAATAACACTGATTTTGACTGGCCTCTAGTTACTGTAGGCAGCCCTCTGGAAAGAAAAGCAGTTTTCTCTAAGGAAACACGGTGCTTCGATAGCCTGGGTGGGAGCTCCTCCTGTCTCGCTCTAGAGCTACAGGGAAACTTGACGTGAGTCCTTGCCTCAAGCTAAGGCCTGACAAGCCCTGGTGAAGCGAAAGCGTGTAGCAGTTTCCATTAGGTCGTATTCGCAGTTCTGCTTTTCTTTAACGTTTCTTCACTTTTCCAGACACTAGGCACCCTCGTGTAGGCACTCTTTTCCCTACAAATACAGTGAGTACCAGCAGGCTCCTCTGCCTTTCTAAGAAACATCCAGGCTCAGTAGTCTTTCCCAGTCAGTCTATGTATTCAGAGGGTAGGGCAACACACTGCACCCTTCCTTTGAAAAGCTAGATGTCCTCAGTGCTCCAACAGCTCCACGAATTCTGTTCTCTCACGTCCTACATGCCATGGACGTCTGCCTCATTGCCCTCATTGGAGCTACACTAAGAAACACAATCTGCTTCGCCTTCCTCTAGGAACTCTTACCCTAGGACCCCATACCTACCGGAGAAAGGAGACTTGCATTCCTAGTGGAACCAAAGCACAGTTTTTCCTGTTACACTGCAGGACTTTAGAATAGGCATAGGCTCGATAGCATACATAGAACGTTCCAAGGACGAGGGAGTTCGATACATGCAGAACACCCTGTGAAGAAAACTTGTTTCAGACGGGACCAGGGTGTAGCTAGAGTCCTTTTGACTTGTGAGAAATCAGAACGTGTTCGGCTGCATGTTCACCATAAAAGAACACCTGATGGCACAAACCTTGCTTTCCCATTTTAAAAGCTCTATCCATGCTGCACTGAAGATACCTACATAACACTGTTTTTGACTGGCCTCTAGTCACTGTGGGCAGCCCTCTGGAAAGAAAAGGAGTTTTCTCTAAGGAAACACGGTGCTTCCATAGCATGGGTGGGAGCTCCTCCTGTCATGCTCTAGAGCTACAGGGAAACTTGACGTGAGTCCTTGCCTCAAGCTAAAGCCTGAAAAGCCCTGCTGAAGCGAAAGCGCTTATCAGTTTCCATTATGTCGTATTCGCCGTTCTGCTTTACTTTAACGATTCTTCACTTTTCCAGACACTAGGCACCCTCGTGTAGGCATCCTTTTTCCTACAAATACAGTGAGTACCAGCAGTCTCCTTTTCCCTTCCAAGAAACATCCAGGCCTAGAAGTCTTTATCAGTCACTCTATGTATTCAGAGGGTAGGGCAACTCGCTGCACCCTTCCTTAGGAAGCTAGACGGACTCAGCTCTTCCACAGCTCCAGGGATTCTGCTCTCTCACATTCTACATGCCATGGAAGTCTGCCTCATTGCCCTCTTTGGAGCTACACTAAGAAACACAATCTGCTTCGCCTTCCTTCTAGGGACTCTTACCCAAGGACCCCATACCTACAGGAGAAAGGAGGCTTGCATTCCTACTGGAACAAAATCACAGATTTTCCTGTTACACTGCAGGCCTTTAGAATAGGCTTAGGCCTGATGGCAAACATAGAACGTTCCCAGGATGAGGGAGTTCGATACATGCAGAACACCCCGCGAAGAAAAGTTGACTCAGCAAGGGGCCAGGGTGTAGCTAAAGTCCCTTTTGACTTGTTAGAAATCAGAAGGTGTTCGGCTGCATGTTCACCGGAAAAGAACACCTGATGCCACAAACCTTGCTCTCCCATTTTAAAAGCTGTATGCGTGCTGCACTGAAGATACCTAAATAACACTGTTTTTGACTGGCCTCTAGTCACTGTGGGCAGCCCTCTGGAGAGAAATGGAGTTTTCTCTAAGGAAACACGGTGCTTCCATAGCATGTGTGGGAGCTCCTCCATTCATGCTCTAGAGCTACAGGGAAATTTGACCAGAGTCCTTGCTTCAAGCTAAAGCCTGAAAAGCCCTGCTGAAGCGAAAGCATGTAGCAGTTTCCATTAGGTCGTATTCGCAGTTCTGCTTTACTTTAAGGTTTTTCACTTTTCCAGACACTAGGCAGCCTCGTGTAGGCACTCTTTTTCCTACAAATACAGTGAGTACCAGCAGTCTCCTTTGCCCTTCTAAGAAACATCCAGACCTAGAAGCCTTTCCCAGTCACTCTATGTGTTCAGAGTGTAGGGCAACTCGCTGTCCCCTTCCTTAGGAAGTTAGATGGACTCAGCTCTTCAACAGTTCCAGGGATTCTGTTCTCTCACGTCCTACAACCCATGGAAGTCTGCCTCATTGCCCTCATTGGAGCTACACTAAGAAACACAATCTGCTTCGCCTTCCTTCTAGGAACTCTTACCCAAGGATCCCATACCTACAGGAGAAAGGAGGCTTGCATTCCTACAGGAACCAATGCAAAGTTTTTCCTGTTACCCTGCAGGACTTTAGAATAGGCTTAGGCCCGAAGGGTTACATAGAGCGTTCCAAGGATGAGAGAGTTCGCTACATGCAGAACACCCTGTGAAGAAAAGTTGATTCCGCAAGGGACCATGGTGTAGCGAGAGTCTCTTTTGACTTGTTAGAAATCAGAAGGGTTTCGATAGCATGGTCACCGGAAAGGAAGACCTGATTGCACAAACCTTACTTTCCCATTTTAAAAGCTTTATCCATGCTGCACTGAAGATACCTAAATAACACTGATTTTGACTGGCCTCTAGTTACTGTAGGCAGCCCTCTGGAAAGAAAAGCAGTTTTCTCTAAGGAAACACGGTGCTTCGATAGCCTGGGTGGGAGCTCCTCCTGTCTCGCTCTAGAGCTACAGGGAAACTTGACGTGAGTCCTTGCCTCAAGCTAAGGCCTGACAAGCCCTGGTGAAGCGAAAGCGTGTAGCAGTTTCCATTAGGTCGTATTCGCAGTTCTGCTTTTCTTTAACGTTTCTTCACTTTTCCAGACACTAGGCACCCTCGTGTAGGCACTCTTTTCCCTACAAATACAGTGAGTACCAGCAGGCTCCTCTGCCTTTCTAAGAAACATCCAGGCTCAGTAGTCTTTCCCAGTCAGTCTATGTATTCAGAGGGTAGGGCAACACACTGCACCCTTCCTTTGAAAAGCTAGATGTCCTCAGTGCTCCAACAGCTCCACGAATTCTGTTCTCTCACGTCCTACATGCCATGGACGTCTGCCTCATTGCCCTCATTGGAGCTACACTAAGAAACACAATCTGCTTCGCCTTCCTCTAGGAACTCTTACCCTAGGAACCCATACCTACCGGAGAAAGGAGACTTGCATTCCTAGTGGAACCAAAGCACAGTTTTTCCTGTTACACTGCAGGACTTTAGAATAGGCATAGGCTCGATAGCATACATAGAACGTTCCAAGGACGAGGGAGTTCGATACATGCAGAACACCCTGTGAAGAAAACTTGTTTCAGACGGGACCAGGGTGTAGCTAGAGTCCTTTTGACTTGTGAGAAATCAGAACGTGTTCGGCTGCATGTTCACCATAAAAGAACACCTGATGGCACAAACCTTGCTTTCCCATTTTAAAAGCTCTATCCATGCTGCACTGAAGATACCTACATAACACTGTTTTTGACTGGCCTCTAGTCACTGTGGGCAGCCCTCTGGAAAGAAAAGGAGTTTTCTCTAAGGAAACACGGTGCTTCCATAGCATGGGTGGGAGCTCCTCCTGTCATGCTCTAGAGCTACAGGGAAACTTGACGTGAGTCCTTGCCTCAAGCTAAAGCCTGAAAAGCCCTGCTGAAGCGAAAGCGCTTATCAGTTTCCATTATGTCGTATTCGCCGTTCTGCTTTACTTTAACGATTCTTCACTTTTCCAGACACTAGGCACCCTCGTGTAGGCATCCTTTTTCCTACAAATACAGTGAGTACCAGCAGTCTCCTTTTCCCTTCCAAGAAACATCCAGGCCTAGAAGTCTTTATCAGTCACTCTATGTATTCAGAGGGTAGGGCAACTCGCTGCACCCTTCCTTAGGAAGCTAGACGGACTCAGCTCTTCCACAGCTCCAGGGATTCTGCTCTCTCACATTCTACATGCCATGGAAGTCTGCCTCATTGCCCTCTTTGGAGCTACACTAAGAAACACAATCTGCTTCGCCTTCCTTCTAGGGACTCTTACCCAAGGACCCCATACCTACAGGAGAAAGGAGGCTTGCATTCCTACTGGAACAAAATCACAGATTTTCCTGTTACACTGCAGGCCTTTAGAATAGGCTTAGGCCTGATGGCAAACATAGAACGTTCCCAGGATGAGGGAGTTCGATACATGCAGAACACCCCGCGAAGAAAAGTTGATTCAGCAAGGGGCCAGGGTGTAGCTAAAGTCCCTTTTGACTTGTTAGAAATCAGAAGGTGTTCGGCTGCATGTTCACCGGAAAAGAACACCTGATGCCACAAACCTTGCTCTCCCATTTTAAAAGCTGTATGCGTGCTGCACTGAAGATACCTAAATAACACTGTTTTTGACTGGCCTCTAGTCACTGTGGGCAGCCCTCTGGAGAGAAATGGAGTTTTCTCTAAGGAAACACGGTGCTTCCATAGCATGTGTGGGAGCTCCTCCATTCATGCTCTAGAGCTACAGGGAAATTTGACCAGAGTCCTTGCCTCAAGCTAAAGCCTGAAAAGCCCTGCTGAAGCGAAAGCATGTAGCAGTTTCCATTAGGTCGTATTCGCAGTTCTGCTTTACTTTAAGGTTTTTCACTTTTCCAGACACTAGGCAGCCTCGTGTAGGCACTCTTTTTCCTACAAATACAGTGAGTACCAGCAGTCTCCTTTGCCCTTCTAAGAAACATCCAGACCTAGAAGCCTTTCCCAGTCACTCTATGTGTTCAGAGTGTAGGGCAACTCGCTGTCCCCTTCCTTAGGAAGTTAGATGGACTCAGCTCTTCAACAGTTCCAGGGATTCTGTTCTCTCACGTCCTACAACCCATGGAAGTCTGCCTCATTGCCCTCATTGGAGCTACACTAAGAAACACAATCTGCTTCGCCTTCCTTCTAGGAACTCTTACCCAAGGATCCCATACCTACAGGAGAAAGGAGGCTTGCATTCCTACAGGAACCAATGCAAAGTTTTTCCTGTTACCCTGCAGGACTTTAGAATAGGCTTAGGCCCGAAGGGTTACATAGAGCGTTCCAAGGATGAGAGAGTTCGCTACATGCAGAACACCCTGTGAAGAAAAGTTGATTCCGCAAGGGACCATGGTGTAGCGAGAGTCTCTTTTGACTTGTTAGAAATCAGAAGGGTTTCGATAGCATGGTCACCGGAAAGGAAGACCTGATTGCACAAACCTTACTTTCCCATTTTAAAAGCTTTATCCATGCTGCACTGAAGATACCTAAATAACACTGATTTTGACTGGCCTCTAGTTACTGTAGGCAGCCCTCTGGAAAGAAAAGCAGTTTTCTCTAAGGAAACACGGTGCTTCGATAGCCTGGGTGGGAGCTCCTCCTGTCTCGCTCTAGAGCTACAGGGAAACTTGACGTGAGTCCTTGCCTCAAGCTAAGGCCTGACAAGCCCTGGTGAAGCGAAAGCGTGTAGCAGTTTCCATTAGGTCGTATTCGCAGTTCTGCTTTTCTTTAACGTTTCTTCACTTTTCCAGACACTAGGCACCCTCGTGCAGGCACTCTTTTCCCTACAAATACAGTGAGTACCAGCAGGCTCCTCTGCCTTTCTAAGAAACATCCAGGCTCAGTAGTCTTTCCCAGTCAGTCTATGTATTCAGAGGGTAGGGCAACACACTGCACCCTTCCTTTGAAAAGCTAGATGTCCTCAGTGCTCCAACAGCTCCACGAATTCTGTTCTCTCACGTCCTACATGCCATGGACGTCTGCCTCATTGCCCTCATTGGAGCTACACTAAGAAACACAATCTGCTTCGCCTTCCTCTAGGAACTCTTACCCTAGGACCCCATACCTACCGGAGAAAGGAGACTTGCATTCCTAGTGGAACCAAAGCACAGTTTTTCCTGTTACACTGCAGGGTTTAGAATAGGCATAGGCTCGATAGCATACATAGAACGTTCCAAGGACGAGGGAGTTCGATACATGCAGAACACCCTGTGAAGAAAACTTGTTTCAGACGGGACCAGGGTGTAGCTAGAGTCCTTTTGACTTGTGAGAAATCAGAACGTGTTCGGCTGCATGTTCACCATAAAAGAACACCTGATGGCACAAACCTTGCTTTCCCATTTTAAAAGCTCTATCCATGCTGCACTGAAGATACCTACATAACACTGTTTTTGACTGGCCTCTAGTCACTGTGGGCAGCCCTCTGGAAAGAAAAGGAGTTTTCTCTAAGGAAACACGGTGCTTCCATAGCATGGGTGGGAGCTCCTCCTGTCATGCTCTAGAGCTACAGGGAAACTTGACGTGAGTCCTTGCCTCAAGCTAAAGCCTGAAAAGCCCTGCTGAAGCGAAAGCGCTTATCAGTTTCCATTATGTCGTATTCGCCGTTCTGCTTTACTTTAACGATTCTTCACTTTTCCAGACACTAGGCACCCTCGTGTAGGCATCCTTTTTCCTACAAATACAGTGAGTACCAGCAGTCTCCTTTTCCCTTCCAAGAAACATCCAGGCCTAGAAGTCTTTATCAGTCACTCTATGTATTCAGAGGGTAGGGCAACTCGCTGCACCCTTCCTTAGGAAGCTAGACGGACTCAGCTCTTCCACAGCTCCAGGGATTCTGCTCTCTCACATTCTACATGCCATGGAAGTCTGCCTCATTGCCCTCTTTGGAGCTACACTAAGAAACACAATCTGCTTCGCCTTCCTTCTAGGGACTCTTACCCAAGGACCCCATACCTACAGGAGAAAGGAGGCTTGCATTCCTACTGGAACAAAATCACAGATTTTCCTGTTACACTGCAGGCCTTTAGAATAGGCTTAGGCCTGATGGCAAACATAGAACGTTCCCAGGATGAGGGAGTTCGATACATGCAGAACACCCCGCGAAGAAAAGTTGACTCAGCAAGGGGCCAGGGTGTAGCTAAAGTCCCTTTTGACTTGTTAGAAATCAGAAGGTGTTCGGCTGCATGTTCACCGGAAAAGAACACCTGATGCCACAAACCTTGCTCTCCCATTTTAAAAGCTGTATGCGTGCTGCACTGAAGATACCTAAATAACACTGTTTTTGACTGGCCTCTAGTCACTGTGGGCAGCCCTCTGGAGAGAAATGGAGTTTTCTCTAAGGAAACACGGTGCTTCCATAGCATGTGTGGGAGCTCCTCCATTCATGCTCTAGAGCTACAGGGAAATTTGACCAGAGTCCTTGCTTCAAGCTAAAGCCTGAAAAGCCCTGCTGAAGCGAAAGCATGTAGCAGTTTCCATTAGGTCGTATTCGCAGTTCTGCTTTACTTTAAGGTTTTTCACTTTTCCAGACACTAGGCAGCCTCGTGTAGGCACTCTTTTTCCTACAAATACAGTGAGTACCAGCAGTCTCCTTTGCCCTTCTAAGAAACATCCAGACCTAGAAGCCTTTCCCAGTCACTCTATGTGTTCAGAGTGTAGGGCAACTCGCTGTCCCCTTCCTTAGGAAGTTAGATGGACTCAGCTCTTCAACAGTTCCAGGGATTCTGTTCTCTCACGTCCTACAACCCATGGAAGTCTGCCTCATTGCCCTCATTGGAGCTACACTAAGAAACACAATCTGCTTCGCCTTCCTTCTAGGAACTCTTACCCAAGGATCCCATACCTACAGGAGAAAGGAGGCTTGCATTCCTACAGGAACCAATGCAAAGTTTTTCCTGTTACCCTGCAGGACTTTAGAATAGGCTTAGGCCCGAAGGGTTACATAGAGCGTTCCAAGGATGAGAGAGTTCGCTACATGCAGAACACCCTGTGAAGAAAAGTTGATTCCGCAAGGGACCATGGTGTAGCGAGAGTCTCTTTTGACTTGTTAGAAATCAGAAGGGTTTCGATAGCATGGTCACCGGAAAGGAAGACCTGATTGCACAAACCTTACTTTCCCATTTTAAAAGCTTTATCCATGCTGCACTGAAGATACCTAAATAACACTGATTTTGACTGGCCTCTAGTTACTGTAGGCAGCCCTCTGGAAAGAAAAGCAGTTTTCTCTAAGGAAACACGGTGCTTCGATAGCCTGGGTGGGAGCTCCTCCTGTCTCGCTCTAGAGCTACAGGGAAACTTGACGTGAGTCCTTGCCTCAAGCTAAGGCCTGACAAGCCCTGGTGAAGCGAAAGCGTGTAGCAGTTTCCATTAGGTCGTATTCGCAGTTCTGCTTTTCTTTAACGTTTCTTCACTTTTCCAGACACTAGGCACCCTCGTGTAGGCACTCTTTTCCCTACAAATACAGTGAGTACCAGCAGGCTCCTCTGCCTTTCTAAGAAACATCCAGGCTCAGTAGTCTTTCCCAGTCAGTCTATGTATTCAGAGGGTAGGGCAACACACTGCACCCTTCCTTTGAAAAGCTAGATGTCCTCAGTGCTCCAACAGCTCCACGAATTCTGTTCTCTCACGTCCTACATGCCATGGACGTCTGCCTCATTGCCCTCATTGGAGCTACACTAAGAAACACAATCTGCTTCGCCTTCCTCTAGGAACTCTTACCCTAGGAACCCATACCTACCGGAGAAAGGAGACTTGCATTCCTAGTGGAACCAAAGCACAGTTTTTCCTGTTACACTGCAGGACTTTAGAATAGGCATAGGCTCGATAGCATACATAGAACGTTCCAAGGACGAGGGAGTTCGATACATGCAGAACACCCTGTGAAGAAAACTTGTTTCAGACGGGACCAGGGTGTAGCTAGAGTCCTTTTGACTTGTGAGAAATCAGAACGTGTTCGGCTGCATGTTCACCATAAAAGAACACCTGATGGCACAAACCTTGCTTTCCCATTTTAAAAGCTCTATCCATGCTGCACTGAAGATACCTACATAACACTGTTTTTGACTGGCCTCTAGTCACTGTGGGCAGCCCTCTGGAAAGAAAAGGAGTTTTCTCTAAGGAAACACGGTGCTTCCATAGCATGGGTGGGAGCTCCTCCTGTCATGCTCTAGAGCTACAGGGAAACTTGACGTGAGTCCTTGCCTCAAGCTAAAGCCTGAAAAGCCCTGCTGAAGCGAAAGCGCTTATCAGTTTCCATTATGTCGTATTCGCCGTTCTGCTTTACTTTAACGATTCTTCACTTTTCCAGACACTAGGCACCCTCGTGTAGGCATCCTTTTTCCTACAAATACAGTGAGTACCAGCAGTCTCCTTTTCCCTTCCAAGAAACATCCAGGCCTAGAAGTCTTTATCAGTCACTCTATGTATTCAGAGGGTAGGGCAACTCGCTGCACCCTTCCTTAGGAAGCTAGACGGACTCAGCTCTTCCACAGCTCCAGGGATTCTGCTCTCTCACATTCTACATGCCATGGAAGTCTGCCTCATTGCCCTCTTTGGAGCTACACTAAGAAACACAATCTGCTTCGCCTTCCTTCTAGGGACTCTTACCCAAGGACCCCATACCTACAGGAGAAAGGAGGCTTGCATTCCTACTGGAACAAAATCACAGATTTTCCTGTTACACTGCAGGCCTTTAGAATAGGCTTAGGCCTGATGGCAAACATAGAACGTTCCCAGGATGAGGGAGTTCGATACATGCAGAACACCCCGCGAAGAAAAGTTGATTCAGCAAGGGGCCAGGGTGTAGCTAAAGTCCCTTTTGACTTGTTAGAAATCAGAAGGTGTTCGGCTGCATGTTCACCGGAAAAGAACACCTGATGCCACAAACCTTGCTCTCCCATTTTAAAAGCTGTATGCGTGCTGCACTGAAGATACCTAAATAACACTGTTTTTGACTGGCCTCTAGTCACTGTGGGCAGCCCTCTGGAGAGAAATGGAGTTTTCTCTAAGGAAACACGGTGCTTCCATAGCATGTGTGGGAGCTCCTCCATTCATGCTCTAGAGCTACAGGGAAATTTGACCAGAGTCCTTGCCTCAAGCTAAAGCCTGAAAAGCCCTGCTGAAGCGAAAGCATGTAGCAGTTTCCATTAGGTCGTATTCGCAGTTCTGCTTTACTTTAAGGTTTTTCACTTTTCCAGACACTAGGCAGCCTCGTGTAGGCACTCTTTTTCCTACAAATACAGTGAGTACCAGCAGTCTCCTTTGCCCTTCTAAGAAACATCCAGACCTAGAAGCCTTTCCCAGTCACTCTATGTGTTCAGAGTGTAGGGCAACTCGCTGTCCCCTTCCTTAGGAAGTTAGATGGACTCAGCTCTTCAACAGTTCCAGGGATTCTGTTCTCTCACGTCCTACAACCCATGGAAGTCTGCCTCATTGCCCTCATTGGAGCTACACTAAGAAACACAATCTGCTTCGCCTTCCTTCTAGGAACTCTTACCCAAGGATCCCATACCTACAGGAGAAAGGAGGCTTGCATTCCTACAGGAACCAATGCAAAGTTTTTCCTGTTACCCTGCAGGACTTTAGAATAGGCTTAGGCCCGAAGGGTTACATAGAGCGTTCCAAGGATGAGAGAGTTTGCTACATGCAGAACACCCTGTGAAGAAAAGTTGATTCCGCAAGGGACCATGGTGTAGCGAGAGTCTCTTTTGACTTGTTAGAAATCAGAAGGGTTTCGATAGCATGGTCACCGGAAAGGAAGACCTGATTGCACAAACCTTACTTTCCCATTTTAAAAGCTTTATCCATGCTGCACTGAAGATACCTAAATAACACTGATTTTGACTGGCCTCTAGTTACTGTAGGCAGCCCTCTGGAAAGAAAAGCAGTTTTCTCTAAGGAAACACGGTGCTTCGATAGCCTGGGTGGGAGCTCCTCCTGTCTCGCTCTAGAGCTACAGGGAAACTTGACGTGAGTCCTTGCCTCAAGCTAAGGCCTGACAAGCCCTGGTGAAGCGAAAGCGTGTAGCAGTTTCCATTAGGTCGTATTCGCAGTTCTGCTTTTCTTTAACGTTTCTTCACTTTTCCAGACACTAGGCACCCTCGTGCAGGCACTCTTTTCCCTACAAATACAGTGAGTACCAGCAGGCTCCTCTGCCTTTCTAAGAAACATCCAGGCTCAGTAGTCTTTCCCAGTCAGTCTATGTATTCAGAGGGTAGGGCAACACACTGCACCCTTCCTTTGAAAAGCTAGATGTCCTCAGTGCTCCAACAGCTCCACGAATTCTGTTCTCTCACGTCCTACATGCCATGGACGTCTGCCTCATTGCCCTCATTGGAGCTACACTAAGAAACACAATCTGCTTCGCCTTCCTCTAGGAACTCTTACCCTAGGACCCCATACCTACCGGAGAAAGGAGACTTGCATTCCTAGTGGAACCAAAGCACAGTTTTTCCTGTTACACTGCAGGGTTTAGAATAGGCATAGGCTCGATAGCATACATAGAACGTTCCAAGGACGAGGGAGTTCGATACATGCAGAACACCCTGTGAAGAAAACTTGTTTCAGACGGGACCAGGGTGTAGCTAGAGTCCTTTTGACTTGTGAGAAATCAGAACGTGTTCGGCTGCATGTTCACCATAAAAGAACACCTGATGGCACAAACCTTGCTTTCCCATTTTAAAAGCTCTATCCATGCTGCACTGAAGATACCTACATAACACTGTTTTTGACTGGCCTCTAGTCACTGTGGGCAGCCCTCTGGAAAGAAAAGGAGTTTTCTCTAAGGAAACACGGTGCTTCCATAGCATGGGTGGGAGCTCCTCCTGTCATGCTCTAGAGCTACAGGGAAACTTGACGTGAGTCCTTGCCTCAAGCTAAAGCCTGAAAAGCCCTGCTGAAGCGAAAGCGCTTATCAGTTTCCATTATGTCGTATTAGCCGTTCTGCTTTACTTTAACGATTCTTCACTTTTCCAGACACTAGGCACCCTCGTGTAGGCATCCTTTTTCCTACAAATACAGTGAGTACCAGCAGTCTCCTTTTCCCTTCCAAGAAACATCCAGGCCTAGAAGTCTTTATCAGTCACTCTATGTATTCAGAGGGTAGGGCAACTCGCTGCACCCTTCCTTAGGAAGCTAGACGGACTCAGCTCTTCCACAGCTCCAGGGATTCTGCTCTCTCACATTCTACATGCCATGGAAGTCTGCCTCATTGCCCTCTTTGGAGCTACACTAAGAAACACAATCTGCTTCGCCTTCCTTCTAGGGACTCTTACCCAAGGACCCCATACCTACAGGAGAAAGGAGGCTTGCATTCCTACTGGAACAAAATCACAGATTTTCCTGTTACACTGCAGGCCTTTAGAATAGGCTTAGGCCTGATGGCAAACATAGAACGTTCCCAGGATGAGGGAGTTCGATACATGCAGAACACCCCGCGAAGAAAAGTTGACTCAGCAAGGGGCCAGGGTGTAGCTAAAGTCCCTTTTGACTTGTTAGAAATCAGAAGGTGTTCGGCTGCATGTTCACCGGAAAAGAACACCTGATGCCACAAACCTTGCTCTCCCATTTTAAAAGCTGTATGCGTGCTGCACTGAAGATACCTAAATAACACTGTTTTTGACTGGCCTCTAGTCACTGTGGGCAGCCCTCTGGAGAGAAATGGAGTTTTCTCTAAGGAAACACGGTGCTTCCATAGCATGTGTGGGAGCTCCTCCATTCATGCTCTAGAGCTACAGGGAAATTTGACCAGAGTCCTTGCCTCAAGCTAAAGCCTGAAAAGCCCTGCTGAAGCGAAAGCATGTAGCAGTTTCCATTAGGTCGTATTCGCAGTTCTGCTTTACTTTAAGGTTTTTCACTTTTCCAGACACTAGGCAGCCTCGTGTAGGCACTCTTTTTCCTACAAATACAGTGAGTACCAGCAGTCTCCTTTGCCCTTCTAAGAAACATCCAGACCTAGAAGCCTTTCCCAGTCACTCTATGTGTTCAGAGTGTAGGGCAACTCGCTGTCCCCTTCCTTAGGAAGTTAGATGGACTCAGCTCTTCAACAGTTCCAGGGATTCTGTTCTCTCACGTCCTACAACCCATGGAAGTCTGCCTCATTGCCCTCATTGGAGCTACACTAAGAAACACAATCTGCTTCGCCTTCCTTCTAGGAACTCTTACCCAAGGATCCCATACCTACAGGAGAAAGGAGGCTTGCATTCCTACAGGAACCAATGCAAAGTTTTTCCTGTTACCCTGCAGGACTTTAGAATAGGCTTAGGCCCGAAGGGTTACATAGAGCGTTCCAAGGATGAGAGAGTTCGCTACATGCAGAACACCCTGTGAAGAAAAGTTGATTCCGCAAGGGACCATGGTGTAGCGAGAGTCTCTTTTGACTTGTTAGAAATCAGAAGGGTTTCGATAGCATGGTCACCGGAAAGGAAGACCTGATTGCACAAACCTTACTTTCCCATTTTAAAAGCTTTATCCATGCTGCACTGAAGATACCTAAATAACACTGATTTTGACTGGCCTCTAGTTACTGTAGGCAGCCCTCTGGAAAGAAAAGCAGTTTTCTCTAAGGAAACACGGTGCTTCGATAGCCTGGGTGGGAGCTCCTCCTGTCTCGCTCTAGAGCTACAGGGAAACTTGACGTGAGTCCTTGCCTCAAGCTAAGGCCTGACAAGCCCTGGTGAAGCGAAAGCGTGTAGCAGTTTCCATTAGGTCGTATTCGCAGTTCTGCTTTTCTTTAACGTTTCTTCACTTTTCCAGACACTAGGCACCCTCGTGTAGGCACTCTTTTCCCTACAAATACAGTGAGTACCAGCAGGCTCCTCTGCCTTTCTAAGAAACATCCAGGCTCAGTAGTCTTTCCCAGTCAGTCTATGTATTCAGAGGGTAGGGCAACACACTGCACCCTTCCTTTGAAAAGCTAGATGTCCTCAGTGCTCCAACAGCTCCACGAATTCTGTTCTCTCACGTCCTACATGCCATGGACGTCTGCCTCATTGCCCTCATTGGAGCTACACTAAGAAACACAATCTGCTTCGCCTTCCTCTAGGAACTCTTACCCTAGGAACCCATACCTACCGGAGAAAGGAGACTTGCATTCCTAGTGGAACCAAAGCACAGTTTTTCCTGTTACACTGCAGGACTTTAGAATAGGCATAGGCTCGATAGCATACATAGAACGTTCCAAGGACGAGGGAGTTCGATACATGCAGAACACCCTGTGAAGAAAACTTGTTTCAGACGGGACCAGGGTGTAGCTAGAGTCCTTTTGACTTGTGAGAAATCAGAACGTGTTCGGCTGCATGTTCACCATAAAAGAACACCTGATGGCACAAACCTTGCTTTCCCATTTTAAAAGCTCTATCCATGCTGCACTGAAGATACCTACATAACACTGTTTTTGACTGGCCTCTAGTCACTGTGGGCAGCCCTCTGGAAAGAAAAGGAGTTTTCTCTAAGGAAACACGGTGCTTCCATAGCATGGGTGGGAGCTCCTCCTGTCATGCTCTAGAGCTACAGGGAAACTTGACGTGAGTCCTTGCCTCAAGCTAAAGCCTGAAAAGCCCTGCTGAAGCGAAAGCGCTTATCAGTTTCCATTATGTCGTATTCGCCGTTCTGCTTTACTTTAACGATTCTTCACTTTTCCAGACACTAGGCACCCTCGTGTAGGCATCCTTTTTCCTACAAATACAGTGAGTACCAGCAGTCTCCTTTTCCCTTCCAAGAAACATCCAGGCCTAGAAGTCTTTATCAGTCACTCTATGTATTCAGAGGGTAGGGCAACTCGCTGCACCCTTCCTTAGGAAGCTAGACGGACTCAGCTCTTCCACAGCTCCAGGGATTCTGCTCTCTCACATTCTACATGCCATGGAAGTCTGCCTCATTGCCCTCTTTGGAGCTACACTAAGAAACACAATCTGCTTCGCCTTCCTTCTAGGGACTCTTACCCAAGGACCCCATACCTACAGGAGAAAGGAGGCTTGCATTCCTACTGGAACAAAATCACAGATTTTCCTGTTACACTGCAGGCCTTTAGAATAGGCTTAGGCCTGATGGCAAACATAGAACGTTCCCAGGATGAGGGAGTTCGATACATGCAGAACACCCCGCGAAGAAAAGTTGACTCAGCAAGGGGCCAGGGTGTAGCTAAAGTCCCTTTTGACTTGTTAGAAATCAGAAGGTGTTCGGCTGCATGTTCACCGGAAAAGAACACCTGATGCCACAAACCTTGCTCTCCCATTTTAAAAGCTGTATGCGTGCTGCACTGAAGATACCTAAATAACACTGTTTTTGACTGGCCTCTAGTCACTGTGGGCAGCCCTCTGGAGAGAAATGGAGTTTTCTCTAAGGAAACACGGTGCTTCCATAGCATGTGTGGGAGCTCCTCCATTCATGCTCTAGAGCTACAGGGAAATTTGACCAGAGTCCTTGCCTCAAGCTAAAGCCTGAAAAGCCCTGCTGAAGCGAAAGCATGTAGCAGTTTCCATTAGGTCGTATTCGCAGTTCTGCTTTACTTTAAGGTTTTTCACTTTTCCAGACACTAGGCAGCCTCGTGTAGGCACTCTTTTTCCTACAAATACAGTGAGTACCAGCAGTCTCCTTTGCCCTTCTAAGAAACATCCAGACCTAGAAGCCTTTCCCAGTCACTCTATGTGTTCAGAGTGTAGGGCAACTCGCTGTCCCCTTCCTTAGGAAGTTAGATGGACTCAGCTCTTCAACAGTTCCAGGGATTCTGTTCTCTCACGTCCTACAACCCATGGAAGTCTGCCTCATTGCCCTCATTGGAGCTACACTAAGAAACACAATCTGCTTCGCCTTCCTTCTAGGAACTCTTACCCAAGGATCCCATACCTACAGGAGAAAGGAGGCTTGCATTCCTACAGGAACCAATGCAAAGTTTTTCCTGTTACCCTGCAGGACTTTAGAATAGGCTTAGGCCCGAAGGGTTACATAGAGCGTTCCAAGGATGAGAGAGTTCGCTACATGCAGAACACCCTGTGAAGAAAAGTTGATTCCGCAAGGGACCATGGTGTAGCGAGAGTCTCTTTTGACTTGTTAGAAATCAGAAGGGTTTCGATAGCATGGTCACCGGAAAGGAAGACCTGATTGCACAAACCTTACTTTCCCATTTTAAAAGCTTTATCCATGCTGCACTGAAGATACCTAAATAACACTGATTTTGACTGGCCTCTAGTTACTGTAGGCAGCCCTCTGGAAAGAAAAGCAGTTTTCTCTAAGGAAACACGGTGCTTCGATAGCCTGGGTGGGAGCTCCTCCTGTCTCGCTCTAGAGCTACAGGGAAACTTGACGTGAGTCCTTGCCTCAAGCTAAGGCCTGACAAGCCCTGGTGAAGCGAAAGCGTGTAGCAGTTTCCATTAGGTCGTATTCGCAGTTCTGCTTTTCTTTAACGTTTCTTCACTTTTCCAGACACTAGGCACCCTCGTGCAGGCACTCTTTTCCCTACAAATACAGTGAGTACCAGCAGGCTCCTCTGCCTTTCTAAGAAACATCCAGGCTCAGTAGTCTTTCCCAGTCAGTCTATGTATTCAGAGGGTAGGGCAACACACTGCACCCTTCCTTTGAAAAGCTAGATGTCCTCAGTGCTCCAACAGCTCCACGAATTCTGTTCTCTCACGTCCTACATGCCATGGACGTCTGCCTCATTGCCCTCATTGGAGCTACACTAAGAAACACAATCTGCTTCGCCTTCCTCTAGGAACTCTTACCCTAGGACCCCATACCTACCGGAGAAAGGAGACTTGCATTCCTAGTGGAACCAAAGCACAGTTTTTCCTGTTACACTGCAGGACTTTAGAATAGGCATAGGCTCGATAGCATACATAGAACGTTCCAAGGACGAGGGAGTTCGATACATGCAGAACACCCTGTGAAGAAAACTTGTTTCAGACGGGACCAGGGTGTAGCTAGAGTCCTTTTGACTTGTGAGAAATCAGAACGTGTTCGGCTGCATGTTCACCATAAAAGAACACCTGATGGCACAAACCTTGCTTTCCCATTTTAAAAGCTCTATCCATGCTGCACTGAAGATACCTACATAACACTGTTTTTGACTGGCCTCTAGTCACTGTGGGCAGCCCTCTGGAAAGAAAAGGAGTTTTCTCTAAGGAAACACGGTGCTTCCATAGCATGGGTGGGAGCTCCTCCTGTCATGCTCTAGAGCTACAGGGAAACTTGACGTGAGTCCTTGCCTCAAGCTAAAGCCTGAAAAGCCCTGCTGAAGCGAAAGCGCTTATCAGTTTCCATTATGTCGTATTCGCCGTTCTGCTTTACTTTAACGATTCTTCACTTTTCCAGACACTAGGCACCCTCGTGTAGGCATCCTTTTTCCTACAAATACAGTGAGTACCAGCAGTCTCCTTTTCCCTTCCAAGAAACATCCAGGCCTAGAAGTCTTTATCAGTCACTCTATGTATTCAGAGGGTAGGGCAACTCGCTGCACCCTTCCTTAGGAAGCTAGACGGACTCAGCTCTTCCACAGCTCCAGGGATTCTGCTCTCTCACATTCTACATGCCATGGAAGTCTGCCTCATTGCCCTCTTTGGAGCTACACTAAGAAACACAATCTGCTTCGCCTTCCTTCTAGGGACTCTTACCCAAGGACCCCATACCTACAGGAGAAAGGAGGCTTGCATTCCTACTGGAACAAAATCACAGATTTTCCTGTTACACTGCAGGCCTTTAGAATAGGCTTAGGCCTGATGGCAAACATAGAACGTTCCCAGGATGAGGGAGTTCGATACATGCAGAACACCCCGCGAAGAAAAGTTGACTCAGCAAGGGGCCAGGGTGTAGCTAAAGTCCCTTTTGACTTGTTAGAAATCAGAAGGTGTTCGGCTGCATGTTCACCGGAAAAGAACACCTGATGCCACAAACCTTGCTCTCCCATTTTAAAAGCTGTATGCGTGCTGCACTGAAGATACCTAAATAACACTGTTTTTGACTGGCCTCTAGTCACTGTGGGCAGCCCTCTGGAGAGAAATGGAGTTTTCTCTAAGGAAACACGGTGCTTCCATAGCATGTGTGGGAGCTCCTCCATTCATGCTCTAGAGCTACAGGGAAATTTGACCAGAGTCCTTGCCTCAAGCTAAAGCCTGAAAAGCCCTGCTGAAGCGAAAGCATGTAGCAGTTTCCATTAGGTCGTATTCGCAGTTCTGCTTTACTTTAAGGTTTTTCACTTTTCCAGACACTAGGCAGCCTCGTGTAGGCACTCTTTTTCCTACAAATACAGTGAGTACCAGCAGTCTCCTTTGCCCTTCTAAGAAACATCCAGACCTAGAAGCCTTTCCCAGTCACTCTATGTGTTCAGAGTGTAGGGCAACTCGCTGTCCCCTTCCTTAGGAAGTTAGATGGACTCAGCTCTTCAACAGTTCCAGGGATTCTGTTCTCTCACGTCCTACAACCCATGGAAGTCTGCCTCATTGCCCTCATTGGAGCTACACTAAGAAACACAATCTGCTTCGCCTTCCTTCTAGGAACTCTTACCCAAGGATCCCATACCTACAGGAGAAAGGAGGCTTGCATTCCTACAGGAACCAATGCAAAGTTTTTCCTGTTACCCTGCAGGACTTTAGAATAGGCTTAGGCCCGAAGGGTTACATAGAGCGTTCCAAGGATGAGAGAGTTCGCTACATGCAGAACACCCTGTGAAGAAAAGTTGATTCCGCAAGGGACCATGGTGTAGCGAGAGTCTCTTTTGACTTGTTAGAAATCAGAAGGGTTTCGATAGCATGGTCACCGGAAAGGAAGACCTGATTGCACAAACCTTACTTTCCCATTTTAAAAGCTTTATCCATGCTGCACTGAAGATACCTAAATAACACTGATTTTGACTGGCCTCTAGTTACTGTAGGCAGCCCTCTGGAAAGAAAAGCAGTTTTCTCTAAGGAAACACGGTGCTTCGATAGCCTGGGTGGGAGCTCCTCCTGTCTCGCTCTAGAGCTACAGGGAAACTTGACGTGAGTCCTTGCCTCAAGCTAAGGCCTGACAAGCCCTGGTGAAGCGAAAGCGTGTAGCAGTTTCCATTAGGTCGTATTCGCAGTTCTGCTTTTCTTTAACGTTTCTTCACTTTTCCAGACACTAGGCACCCTCGTGTAGGCACTCTTTTCCCTACAAATACAGTGAGTACCAGCAGGCTCCTCTGCCTTTCTAAGAAACATCCAGGCTCAGTAGTCTTTCCCAGTCAGTCTATGTATTCAGAGGGTAGGGCAACACACTGCACCCTTCCTTTGAAAAGCTAGATGTCCTCAGTGCTCCAACAGCTCCACGAATTCTGTTCTCTCACGTCCTACATGCCATGGACGTCTGCCTCATTGCCCTCATTGGAGCTACACTAAGAAACACAATCTGCTTCGCCTTCCTCTAGGAACTCTTACCCTAGGACCCCATACCTACCGGAGAAAGGAGACTTGCATTCCTAGTGGAACCAAAGCACAGTTTTTCCTGTTACACTGCAGGACTTTAGAATAGGCATAGGCTCGATAGCATACATAGAACGTTCCAAGGACGAGGGAGTTCGATACATGCAGAACACCCTGTGAAGAAAACTTGTTTCAGACGGGACCAGGGTGTAGCTAGAGTCCTTTTGACTTGTGAGAAATCAGAACGTGTTCGGCTGCATGTTCACCATAAAAGAACACCTGATGGCACAAACCTTGCTTTCCCATTTTAAAAGCTCTATCCATGCTGCACTGAAGATACCTACATAACACTGTTTTTGACTGGCCTCTAGTCACTGTGGGCAGCCCTCTGGAAAGAAAAGGAGTTTTCTCTAAGGAAACACGGTGCTTCCATAGCATGGGTGGGAGCTCCTCCTGTCATGCTCTAGAGCTACAGGGAAACTTGACGTGAGTCCTTGCCTCAAGCTAAAGCCTGAAAAGCCCTGCTGAAGCGAAAGCGCTTATCAGTTTCCATTATGTCGTATTCGCCGTTCTGCTTTACTTTAACGATTCTTCACTTTTCCAGACACTAGGCACCCTCGTGTAGGCATCCTTTTTCCTACAAATACAGTGAGTACCAGCAGTCTCCTTTTCCCTTCCAAGAAACATCCAGGCCTAGAAGTCTTTATCAGTCACTCTATGTATTCAGAGGGTAGGGCAACTCGCTGCACCCTTCCTTAGGAAGCTAGACGGACTCAGCTCTTCCACAGCTCCAGGGATTCTGCTCTCTCACATTCTACATGCCATGGAAGTCTGCCTCATTGCCCTCTTTGGAGCTACACTAAGAAACACAATCTGCTTCGCCTTCCTTCTAGGGACTCTTACCCAAGGACCCCATACCTACAGGAGAAAGGAGGCTTGCATTCCTACTGGAACAAAATCACAGATTTTCCTGTTACACTGCAGGCCTTTAGAATAGGCTTAGGCCTGATGGCAAACATAGAACGTTCCCAGGATGAGGGAGTTCGATACATGCAGAACACCCCGCGAAGAAAAGTTGACTCAGCAAGGGGCCAGGGTGTAGCTAAAGTCCCTTTTGACTTGTTAGAAATCAGAAGGTGTTCGGCTGCATGTTCACCGGAAAAGAACACCTGATGCCACAAACCTTGCTCTCCCATTTTAAAAGCTGTATGCGTGCTGCACTGAAGATACCTAAATAACACTGTTTTTGACTGGCCTCTAGTCACTGTGGGCAGCCCTCTGGAGAGAAATGGAGTTTTCTCTAAGGAAACACGGTGCTTCCATAGCATGTGTGGGAGCTCCTCCATTCATGCTCTAGAGCTACAGGGAAATTTGACCAGAGTCCTTGCCTCAAGCTAAAGCCTGAAAAGCCCTGCTGAAGCGAAAGCATGTAGCAGTTTCCATTAGGTCGTATTCGCAGTTCTGCTTTACTTTAAGGTTTTTCACTTTTCCAGACACTAGGCAGCCTCGTGTAGGCACTCTTTTTCCTACAAATACAGTGAGTACCAGCAGTCTCCTTTGCCCTTCTAAGAAACATCCAGACCTAGAAGCCTTTCCCAGTCACTCTATGTGTTCAGAGTGTAGGGCAACTCGCTGTCCCCTTCCTTAGGAAGTTAGATGGACTCAGCTCTTCAACAGTTCCAGGGATTCTGTTCTCTCACGTCCTACAACCCATGGAAGTCTGCCTCATTGCCCTCATTGGAGCTACACTAAGAAACACAATCTGCTTCGCCTTCCTTCTAGGAACTCTTACCCAAGGATCCCATACCTACAGGAGAAAGGAGGCTTGCATTCCTACAGGAACCAATGCAAAGTTTTTCCTGTTACCCTGCAGGACTTTAGAATAGGCTTAGGCCCGAAGGGTTACATAGAGCGTTCCAAGGATGAGAGAGTTCGCTACATGCAGAACACCCTGTGAAGAAAAGTTGATTCCGCAAGGGACCATGGTGTAGCGAGAGTCTCTTTTGACTTGTTAGAAATCAGAAGGGTTTCGATAGCATGGTCACCGGAAAGGAAGACCTGATTGCACAAACCTTACTTTCCCATTTTAAAAGCTTTATCCATGCTGCACTGAAGATACCTAAATAACACTGATTTTGACTGGCCTCTAGTTACTGTAGGCAGCCCTCTGGAAAGAAAAGCAGTTTTCTCTAAGGAAACACGGTGCTTCGATAGCCTGGGTGGGAGCTCCTCCTGTCTCGCTCTAGAGCTACAGGGAAACTTGACGTGAGTCCTTGCCTCAAGCTAAGGCCTGACAAGCCCTGGTGAAGCGAAAGCGTGTAGCAGTTTCCATTAGGTCGTATTCGCAGTTCTGCTTTTCTTTAACGTTTCTTCACTTTTCCAGACACTAGGCACCCTCGTGTAGGCACTCTTTTCCCTACAAATACAGTGAGTACCAGCAGGCTCCTCTGCCTTTCTAAGAAACATCCAGGCTCAGTAGTCTTTCCCAGTCAGTCTATGTATTCAGAGGGTAGGGCAACACACTGCACCCTTCCTTTGAAAAGCTAGATGTCCTCAGTGCTCCAACAGCTCCACGAATTCTGTTCTCTCACGTCCTACATGCCATGGAAGTCTGCCTCATTGCCCTCATTGGAGCTACACTAAGAAACACAATCTGCTTCGCCTTCCTCTAGGAACTCTTACCCTAGGACCCCATACCTACCGGAGAAAGGAGACTTGCATTCCTAGTGGAACCAAAGCACAGTTTTTCCTGTTACACTGCAGGACTTTAGAATAGGCATAGGCTCGATAGCATACATAGAACGTTCCAAGGACGAGGGAGTTCGATACATGCAGAACACCCTGTGAAGAAAACTTGTTTCAGACGGGACCAGGGTGTAGCTAGAGTCCTTTTGACTTGTGAGAAATCAGAACGTGTTCGGCTGCATGTTCACCATAAAAGAACACCTGATGGCACAAACCTTGCTTTCCCATTTTAAAAGCTCTATCCATGCTGCACTGAAGATACCTACATAACACTGTTTTTGACTGGCCTCTAGTCACTGTGGGCAGCCCTCTGGAAAGAAAAGGAGTTTTCTCTAAGGAAACACGGTGCTTCCATAGCATGGGTGGGAGCTCCTCCTGTCATGCTCTAGAGCTACAGGGAAACTTGACGTGAGTCCTTGCCTCAAGCTAAAGCCTGAAAAGCCCTGCTGAAGCGAAAGCGCTTATCAGTTTCCATTATGTCGTATTCGCCGTTCTGCTTTACTTTAACGATTCTTCACTTTTCCAGACACTAGGCACCCTCGTGTAGGCATCCTTTTTCCTACAAATACAGTGAGTACCAGCAGTCTCCTTTTCCCTTCCAAGAAACATCCAGGCCTAGAAGTCTTTATCAGTCACTCTATGTATTCAGAGGGTAGGGCAACTCGCTGCACCCTTCCTTAGGAAGCTAGACGGACTCAGCTCTTCCACAGCTCCAGGGATTCTGCTCTCTCACATTCTACATGCCATGGAAGTCTGCCTCATTGCCCTCTTTGGAGCTACACTAAGAAACACAATCTGCTTCGCCTTCCTTCTAGGGACTCTTACCCAAGGACCCCATACCTACAGGAGAAAGGAGGCTTGCATTCCTACTGGAACAAAATCACAGATTTTCCTGTTACACTGCAGGCCTTTAGAATAGGCTTAGGCCTGATGGCAAACATAGAACGTTCCCAGGATGAGGGAGTTCGATACATGCAGAACACCCCGCGAAGAAAAGTTGATTCAGCAAGGGGCCAGGGTGTAGCTAAAGTCCCTTTTGACTTGTTAGAAATCAGAAGGTGTTCGGCTGCATGTTCACCGGAAAAGAACACCTGATGCCACAAACCTTGCTCTCCCATTTTAAAAGCTGTATGCGTGCTGCACTGAAGATACCTAAATAACACTGTTTTTGACTGGCCTCTAGTCACTGTGGGCAGCCCTCTGGAGAGAAATGGAGTTTTCTCTAAGGAAACACGGTGCTTCCATAGCATGTGTGGGAGCTCCTCCATTCATGCTCTAGAGCTACAGGGAAATTTGACCAGAGTCCTTGCCTCAAGCTAAAGCCTGAAAAGCCCTGCTGAAGCGAAAGCATGTAGCAGTTTCCATTAGGTCGTATTCGCAGTTCTGCTTTACTTTAAGGTTTTTCACTTTTCCAGACACTAGGCAGCCTCGTGTAGGCACTCTTTTTCCTACAAATACAGTGAGTACCAGCAGTCTCCTTTGCCCTTCTAAGAAACATCCAGACCTAGAAGCCTTTCCCAGTCACTCTATGTGTTCAGAGTGTAGGGCAACTCGCTGTCCCCTTCCTTAGGAAGTTAGATGGACTCAGCTCTTCAACGGTTCCAGGGATTCTGTTCTCTCACGTCCTACAACCCATGGAAGTCTGCCTCATTGCCCTCATTGGAGCTACACTAAGAAACACAATCTGCTTCGCCTTCCTTCTAGGAACTCTTACCCAAGGATCCCATACCTACAGGAGAAAGGAGGCTTGCATTCCTACAGGAACCAATGCAAAGTTTTTCCTGTTACCCTGCAGGACTTTAGAATAGGCTTAGGCCCGAAGGGTTACATAGAGCGTTCCAAGGATGAGAGAGTTCGCTACATGCAGAACACCCTGTGAAGAAAAGTTGATTCCGCAAGGGACCATGGTGTAGCGAGAGTCTCTTTTGACTTGTTAGAAATCAGAAGGGTTTCGATAGCATGGTCACCGGAAAGGAAGACCTGATTGCACAAACCTTACTTTCCCATTTTAAAAGCTTTATCCATGCTGCACTGAAGATACCTAAATAACACTGATTTTGACTGGCCTCTAGTTACTGTAGGCAGCCCTCTGGAAAGAAAAGCAGTTTTCTCTAAGGAAACACGGTGCTTCGATAGCCTGGGTGGGAGCTCCTCCTGTCTCGCTCTAGAGCTACAGGGAAACTTGACGTGAGTCCTTGCCTCAAGCTAAGGCCTGACAAGCCCTGGTGAAGCGAAAGCGTGTAGCAGTTTCCATTAGGTCGTATTCGCAGTTCTGCTTTTCTTTAACGTTTCTTCACTTTTCCAGACACTAGGCACCCTCGTGTAGGCACTCTTTTCCCTACAAATACAGTGAGTACCAGCAGGCTCCTCTGCCTTTCTAAGAAACATCCAGGCTCAGTAGTCTTTCCCAGTCAGTCTATGTATTCAGAGGGTAGGGCAACACACTGCACCCTTCCTTTGAAAAGCTAGATGTCCTCAGTGCTCCAACAGCTCCACGAATTCTGTTCTCTCACGTCCTACATGCCATGGACGTCTGCCTCATTGCCCTCATTGGAGCTACACTAAGAAACACAATCTGCTTCGCCTTCCTCTAGGAACTCTTACCCTAGGACCCCATACCTACCGGAGAAAGGAGACTTGCATTCCTAGTGGAACCAAAGCACAGTTTTTCCTGTTACACTGCAGGACTTTAGAATAGGCATAGGCTCGATAGCATACATAGAATGTTCCAAGGACGAGGGAGTTCGATACATGCAGAACACCCTGTGAAGAAAACTTGTTTCAGACGGGACCAGGGTGTAGCTAGAGTCCTTTTGACTTGTGAGAAATCAGAACGTGTTCGGCTGCATGTTCACCATAAAAGAACACCTGATGGCACAAACCTTGCTTTCCCATTTTAAAAGCTCTATCCATGCTGCACTGAAGATACCTACATAACACTGTTTTTGACTGGCCTCTAGTCACTGTGGGCAGCCCTCTGGAAAGAAAAGGAGTTTTCTCTAAGGAAACACGGTGCTTCCATAGCATGGGTGGGAGCTCCTCCTGTCATGCTCTAGAGCTACAGGGAAACTTGACGTGAGTCCTTGCCTCAAGCTAAAGCCTGAAAAGCCCTGCTGAAGCGAAAGCGCTTATCAGTTTCCATTATGTCGTATTCGCCGTTCTGCTTTACTTTAACGATTCTTCACTTTTCCAGACACTAGGCACCCTCGTGTAGGCATCCTTTTTCCTACAAATACAGTGAGTACCAGCAGTCTCCTTTTCCCTTCCAAGAAACATCCAGGCCTAGAAGTCTTTATCAGTCACTCTATGTATTCAGAGGGTAGGGCAACTCGCTGCACCCTTCCTTAGGAAGCTAGACGGACTCAGCTCTTCCACAGCTCCAGGGATTCTGCTCTCTCACATTCTACATGCCATGGAAGTCTGCCTCATTGCCCTCTTTGGAGCTACACTAAGAAACACAATCTGCTTCGCCTTCCTTCTAGGGACTCTTACCCAAGGACCCCATACCTACAGGAGAAAGGAGGCTTGCATTCCTACTGGAACAAAATCACAGATTTTCCTGTTACACTGCAGGCCTTTAGAATAGGCTTAGGCCTGATGGCAAACATAGAACGTTCCCAGGATGAGGGAGTTCGATACATGCAGAACACCCCGCGAAGAAAAGTTGATTCAGCAAGGGGCCAGGGTGTAGCTAAAGTCCCTTTTGACTTGTTAGAAATCAGAAGGTGTTCGGCTGCATGTTCACCGGAAAAGAACACCTGATGCCACAAACCTTGCTCTCCCATTTTAAAAGCTGTATGCGTGCTGCACTGAAGATACCTAAATAACACTGTTTTTGACTGGCCTCTAGTCACTGTGGGCAGCCCTCTGGAGAGAAATGGAGTTTTCTCTAAGGAAACACGGTGCTTCCATAGCATGTGTGGGAGCTCCTCCATTCATGCTCTAGAGCTACAGGGAAATTTGACCAGAGTCCTTGCCTCAAGCTAAAGCCTGAAAAGCCCTGCTGAAGCGAAAGCATGTAGCAGTTTCCATTAGGTCGTATTCGCAGTTCTGCTTTACTTTAAGGTTTTTCACTTTTCCAGACACTAGGCAGCCTCGTGTAGGCACTCTTTTTCCTACAAATACAGTGAGTACCAGCAGTCTCCTTTGCCCTTCTAAGAAACATCCAGACCTAGAAGCCTTTCCCAGTCACTCTATGTGTTCAGAGTGCAGGGCAACTCGCTGTCCCCTTCCTTAGGAAGTTAGATGGACTCAGCTCTTCAACAGTTCCAGGGATTCTGTTCTCTCACGTCCTACAACCCATGGAAGTCTGCCTCATTGCCCTCATTGGAGCTACACTAAGAAACACAATCTGCTTCGCCTTCCTTCTAGGAACTCTTACCCAGGATCCCATACCTACAGGAGAAAGGAGGCTTGCATTCCTACAGGAACCAATGCAAAGTTTTTCCTGTTACCCTGCAGGACTTTAGAATAGGCTTAGGCCCGAAGGGTTACATAGAGCGTTCCAAGGATGAGAGAGTTCGCTACATGCAGAACACCCTGTGAAGAAAAGTTGATTCCGCAAGGGACCATGGTGTAGCGAGAGTCTCTTTTGACTTGTTAGAAATCAGAAGGGTTTCGATAGCATGGTCACCGGAAAGGAAGACCTGATTGCACAAACCTTACTTTCCCATTTTAAAAGCTTTATCCATGCTGCACTGAAGATACCTAAATAACACTGATTTTGACTGGCCTCTAGTTACTGTAGGCAGCCCTCTGGAAAGAAAAGCAGTTTTCTCTAAGGAAACACGGTGCTTCGATAGCCTGGGTGGGAGCTCCTCCTGTCTCGCTCTAGAGCTACAGGGAAACTTGACGTGAGTCCTTGCCTCAAGCTAAGGCCTGACAAGCCCTGGTGAAGCGAAAGCGTGTAGCAGTTTCCATTAGGTCGTATTCGCAGTTCTGCTTTTCTTTAACGTTTCTTCACTTTTCCAGACACTAGGCACCCTCGTGTAGGCACTCTTTTCCCTACAAATACAGTGAGTACCAGCAGGCTCCTCTGCCTTTCTAAGAAACATCCAGGCTCAGTAGTCTTTCCCAGTCAGTCTATGTATTCAGAGGGTAGGGCAACACACTGCACCCTTCCTTTGAAAAGCTAGATGTCCTCAGTGCTCCAACAGCTCCACGAATTCTGTTCTCTCACGTCCTACATGCCATGGAAGTCTGCCTCATTGCCCTCATTGGAGCTACACTAAGAAACACAATCTGCTTCGCCTTCCTCTAGGAACTCTTACCCTAGGACCCCATACCTACCGGAGAAAGGAGACTTGCATTCCTAGTGGAACCAAAGCACAGTTTTTCCTGTTACACTGCAGGACTTTAGAATAGGCATAGGCTCGATAGCATACATAGAACGTTCCAAGGACGAGGGAGTTCGATACATGCAGAACACCCTGTGAAGAAAACTTGTTTCAGACGGGACCAGGGTGTAGCTAGAGTCCTTTTGACTTGTGAGAAATCAGAACGTGTTCGGCTGCATGTTCACCATAAAAGAACACCTGATGGCACAAACCTTGCTTTCCCATTTTAAAAGCTCTATCCATGCTGCACTGAAGATACCTACATAACACTGTTTTTGACTGGCCTCTAGTCACTGTGGGCAGCCCTCTGGAAAGAAAAGGAGTTTTCTCTAAGGAAACACGGTGCTTCCATAGCATGGGTGGGAGCTCCTCCTGTCATGCTCTAGAGCTACAGGGAAACTTGACGTGAGTCCTTGCCTCAAGCTAAAGCCTGAAAAGCCCTGCTGAAGCGAAAGCGCTTATCAGTTTCCATTATGTCGTATTCGCCGTTCTGCTTTACTTTAACGATTCTTCACTTTTCCAGACACTAGGCACCCTCGTGTAGGCATCCTTTTTCCTACAAATACAGTGAGTACCAGCAGTCTCCTTTTCCCTTCCAAGAAACATCCAGGCCTAGAAGTCTTTATCAGTCACTCTATGTATTCAGAGGGTAGGGCAACTCGCTGCACCCTTCCTTAGGAAGCTAGACGGACTCAGCTCTTCCACAGCTCCAGGGATTCTGCTCTCTCACATTCTACATGCCATGGAAGTCTGCCTCATTGCCCTCTTTGGAGCTACACTAAGAAACACAATCTGCTTCGCCTTCCTTCTAGGGACTCTTACCCAAGGACCCCATACCTACAGGAGAAAGGAGGCTTGCATTCCTACTGGAACAAAATCACAGATTTTCCTGTTACACTGCAGGCCTTTAGAATAGGCTTAGGCCTGATGGCAAACATAGAATGTTCCCAGGATGAGGGAGTTCGATACATGCAGAACACCCCGCGAAGAAAAGTTGATTCAGCAAGGGGCCAGGGTGTAGCTAAAGTCCCTTTTGACTTGTTAGAAATCAGAAGGTGTTCGGCTGCATGTTCACCGGAAAAGAACACCTGATGCCACAAACCTTGCTCTCCCATTTTAAAAGCTGTATGCGTGCTGCACTGAAGATACCTAAATAACACTGTTTTTGACTGGCCTCTAGTCACTGTGGGCAGCCCTCTGGAGAGAAATGGAGTTTTCTCTAAGGAAACACGGTGCTTCCATAGCATGTGTGGGAGCTCCTCCATTCATGCTCTAGAGCTACAGGGAAATTTGACCAGAGTCCTTGCCTCAAGCTAAAGCCTGAAAAGCCCTGCTGAAGCGAAAGCATGTAGCAGTTTCCATTAGGTCGTATTCGCAGTTCTGCTTTACTTTAAGGTTTTTCACTTTTCCAGACACTAGGCAGCCTCGTGTAGGCACTCTTTTTCCTACAAATACAGTGAGTACCAGCAGTCTCCTTTGCCCTTCTAAGAAACATCCAGACCTAGAAGCCTTTCCCAGTCACTCTATGTGTTCAGAGTGTAGGGCAACTCGCTGTCCCCTTCCTTAGGAAGTTAGATGGACTCAGCTCTTCAACAGTTCCAGGGATTCTGTTCTCTCACGTCCTACAACCCATGGAAGTCTGCCTCATTGCCCTCATTGGAGCTACACTAAGAAACACAATCTGCTTCGCCTTCCTTCTAGGAACTCTTACCCAAGGATCCCATACCTACAGGAGAAAGGAGGCTTGCATTCCTACAGGAACCAATGCAAAGTTTTTCCTGTTACCCTGCAGGACTTTAGAATAGGCTTAGGCCCGAAGGGTTACATAGAGCGTTCCAAGGATGAGAGAGTTCGCTACATGCAGAACACCCTGTGAAGAAAAGTTGATTCCGCAAGGGACCATGGTGTAGCGAGAGTCTCTTTTGACTTGTTAGAAATCAGAAGGGTTTCGATAGCATGGTCACCGGAAAGGAAGACCTGATTGCACAAACCTTACTTTCCCATTTTAAAAGCTTTATCCATGCTGCACTGAAGATACCTAAATAACACTGATTTTGACTGGCCTCTAGTTACTGTAGGCAGCCCTCTGGAAAGAAAAGCAGTTTTCTCTAAGGAAACACGGTGCTTCGATAGCCTGGGTGGGAGCTCCTCCTGTCTCGCTCTAGAGCTACAGGGAAACTTGACGTGAGTCCTTGCCTCAAGCTAAGGCCTGACAAGCCCTGGTGAAGCGAAAGCGTGTAGCAGTTTCCATTAGGTCGTATTCGCAGTTCTGCTTTTCTTTAACGTTTCTTCACTTTTCCAGACACTAGGCACCCTCGTGTAGGCACTCTTTTCCCTACAAATACAGTGAGTACCAGCAGGCTCCTCTGCCTTTCTAAGAAACATCCAGGCTCAGTAGTCTTTCCCAGTCAGTCTATGTATTCAGAGGGTAGGGCAACACACTGCACCCTTCCTTTGAAAAGCTAGATGTCCTCAGTGCTCCAACAGCTCCACGAATTCTGTTCTCTCACGTCCTACATGCCATGGAAGTCTGCCTCATTGCCCTCATTGGAGCTACACTAAGAAACACAATCTGCTTCGCCTTCCTCTAGGAACTCTTACCCTAGGAACCCATACCTACCGGAGAAAGGAGACTTGCATTCCTAGTGGAACCAAAGCACAGTTTTTCCTGTTACACTGCAGGACTTTAGAATAGGCATAGGCTCGATAGCATACATAGAACGTTCCAAGGACGAGGGAGTTCGATACATGCAGAACACCCTGTGAAGAAAACTTGTTTCAGACGGGACCAGGGTGTAGCTAGAGTCCTTTTGACTTGTGAGAAATCAGAACGTGTTCGGCTGCATGTTCACCATAAAAGAACACCTGATGGCACAAACCTTGCTTTCCCATTTTAAAAGCTCTATCCATGCTGCACTGAAGATACCTACATAACACTGTTTTTGACTGGCCTCTAGTCACTGTGGGCAGCCCTCTGGAAAGAAAAGGAGTTTTCTCTAAGGAAACACGGTGCTTCCATAGCATGGGTGGGAGCTCCTCCTGTCATGCTCTAGAGCTACAGGGAAACTTGACGTGAGTCCTTGCCTCAAGCTAAAGCCTGAAAAGCCCTGCTGAAGCGAAAGCGCTTATCAGTTTCCATTATGTCGTATTCGCCGTTCTGCTTTACTTTAACGATTCTTCACTTTTCCAGACACTAGGCACCCTCGTGTAGGCATCCTTTTTCCTACAAATACAGTGAGTACCAGCAGTCTCCTTTTCCCTTCCAAGAAACATCCAGGCCTAGAAGTCTTTATCAGTCACTCTATGTATTCAGAGGGTAGGGCAACTCGCTGCACCCTTCCTTAGGAAGCTAGACGGACTCAGCTCTTCCACAGCTCCAGGGATTCTGCTCTCTCACATTCTACATGCCATGGAAGTCTGCCTCATTGCCCTCTTTGGAGCTACACTAAGAAACACAATCTGCTTCGCCTTCCTTCTAGGGACTCTTACCCAAGGACCCCATACCTACAGGAGAAAGGAGGCTTGCATTCCTACTGGAACAAAATCACAGATTTTCCTGTTACACTGCAGGACTTTAGAATAGGCTTAGGCCTGATGGCAAACATAGAACGTTCCCAGGATGAGGGAGTTCGATACATGCAGAACACCCCGCGAAGAAAAGTTGATTCAGCAAGGGGCCAGGGTGTAGCTAAAGTCCCTTTTGACTTGTTAGAAATCAGAAGGTGTTCGGCTGCATGTTCACCGGAAAAGAACACCTGATGCCACAAACCTTGCTCTCCCATTTTAAAAGCTGTATGCGTGCTGCACTGAAGATACCTAAATAACACTGTTTTTGACTGGCCTCTAGTCACTGTGGGCAGCCCTCTGGAGAGAAATGGAGTTTTCTCTAAGGAAACACGGTGCTTCCATAGCATGTGTGGGAGCTCCTCCATTCATGCTCTAGAGCTACAGGGAAATTTGACCAGAGTCCTTGCCTCAAGCTAAAGCCTGAAAAGCCCTGCTGAAGCGAAAGCATGTAGCAGTTTCCATTAGGTCGTATTCGCAGTTCTGCTTTACTTTAAGGTTTTTCACTTTTCCAGACACTAGGCAGCCTCGTGTAGGCACTCTTTTTCCTACAAATACAGTGAGTACCAGCAGTCTCCTTTGCCCTTCTAAGAAACATCCAGACCTAGAAGCCTTTCCCAGTCACTCTATGTGTTCAGAGTGTAGGGCAACTCGCTGTCCCCTTCCTTAGGAAGTTAGATGGACTCAGCTCTTCAACGGTTCCAGGGATTCTGTTCTCTCACGTCCTACAACCCATGGAAGTCTGCCTCATTGCCCTCATTGGAGCTACACTAAGAAACACAATCTGCTTCGCCTTCCTTCTAGGAACTCTTACCCAAGGATCCCATACCTACAGGAGAAAGGAGGCTTGCATTCCTACAGGAACCAATGCAAAGTTTTTCCTGTTACCCTGCAGGACTTTAGAATAGGCTTAGGCCCGAAGGGTTACATAGAGCGTTCCAAGGATGAGAGAGTTCGCTACATGCAGAACACCCTGTGAAGAAAAGTTGATTCCGCAAGGGACCATGGTGTAGCGAGAGTCTCTTTTGACTTGTTAGAAATCAGAAGGGTTTCGATAGCATGGTCACCGGAAAGGAAGACCTGATTGCACAAACCTTACTTTCCCATTTTAAAAGCTTTATCCATGCTGCACTGAAGATACCTAAATAACACTGATTTTGACTGGCCTCTAGTTACTGTAGGCAGCCCTCTGGAAAGAAAAGCAGTTTTCTCTAAGGAAACACGGTGCTTCGATAGCCTGGGTGGGAGCTCCTCCTGTCTCGCTCTAGAGCTACAGGGAAACTTGACGTGAGTCCTTGCCTCAAGCTAAGGCCTGACAAGCCCTGGTGAAGCGAAAGCGTGTAGCAGTTTCCATTAGGTCGTATTCGCAGTTCTGCTTTTCTTTAACGTTTCTTCACTTTTCCAGACACTAGGCACCCTCGTGTAGGCACTCTTTTCCCTACAAATACAGTGAGTACCAGCAGGCTCCTCTGCCTTTCTAAGAAACATCCAGGCTCAGTAGTCTTTCCCAGTCAGTCTATGTATTCAGAGGGTAGGGCAACACACTGCACCCTTCCTTTGAAAAGCTAGATGTCCTCAGTGCTCCAACAGCTCCACGAATTCTGTTCTCTCACGTCCTACATGCCATGGACGTCTGCCTCATTGCCCTCATTGGAGCTACACTAAGAAACACAATCTGCTTCGCCTTCCTCTAGGAACTCTTACCCTAGGAACCCATACCTACCGGAGAAAGGAGACTTGCATTCCTAGTGGAACCAAAGCACAGTTTTTCCTGTTACACTGCAGGACTTTAGAATAGGCATAGGCTCGATAGCATACATAGAATGTTCCAAGGACGAGGGAGTTCGATACATGCAGAACACCCTGTGAAGAAAACTTGTTTCAGACGGGACCAGGGTGTAGCTAGAGTCCTTTTGACTTGTGAGAAATCAGAACGTGTTCGGCTGCATGTTCACCATAAAAGAACACCTGATGGCACAAACCTTGCTTTCCCATTTTAAAAGCTCTATCCATGCTGCACTGAAGATACCTACATAACACTGTTTTTGACTGGCCTCTAGTCACTGTGGGCAGCCCTCTGGAAAGAAAAGGAGTTTTCTCTAAGGAAACACGGTGCTTCCATAGCATGGGTGGGAGCTCCTCCTGTCATGCTCTAGAGCTACAGGGAAACTTGACGTGAGTCCTTGCCTCAAGCTAAAGCCTGAAAAGCCCTGCTGAAGCGAAAGCGCTTATCAGTTTCCATTATGTCGTATTCGCCGTTCTGCTTTACTTTAACGATTCTTCACTTTTCCAGACACTAGGCACCCTCGTGTAGGCATCCTTTTTCCTACAAATACAGTGAGTACCAGCAGTCTCCTTTTCCCTTCCAAGAAACATCCAGGCCTAGAAGTCTTTATCAGTCACTCTATGTATTCAGAGGGTAGGGCAACTCGCTGCACCCTTCCTTAGGAAGCTAGACGGACTCAGCTCTTCCACAGCTCCAGGGATTCTGCTCTCTCACATTCTACATGCCATGGAAGTCTGCCTCATTGCCCTCTTTGGAGCTACACTAAGAAACACAATCTGCTTCGCCTTCCTTCTAGGGACTCTTACCCAAGGACCCCATACCTACAGGAGAAAGGAGGCTTGCATTCCTACTGGAACAAAATCACAGATTTTCCTGTTACACTGCAGGCCTTTAGAATAGGCTTAGGCCTGATGGCAAACATAGAACGTTCCCAGGATGAGGGAGTTCGATACATGCAGAACACCCCGCGAAGAAAAGTTGATTCAGCAAGGGGCCAGGGTGTAGCTAAAGTCCCTTTTGACTTGTTAGAAATCAGAAGGTGTTCGGCTGCATGTTCACCGGAAAAGAACACCTGATGCCACAAACCTTGCTCTCCCATTTTAAAAGCTGTATGCGTGCTGCACTGAAGATACCTAAATAACACTGTTTTTGACTGGCCTCTAGTCACTGTGGGCAGCCCTCTGGAGAGAAATGGAGTTTTCTCTAAGGAAACACGGTGCTTCCATAGCATGTGTGGGAGCTCCTCCATTCATGCTCTAGAGCTACAGGGAAATTTGACCAGAGTCCTTGCCTCAAGCTAAAGCCTGAAAAGCCCTGCTGAAGCGAAAGCATGTAGCAGTTTCCATTAGGTCGTATTCGCAGTTCTGCTTTACTTTAAGGTTTTTCACTTTTCCAGACACTAGGCAGCCTCGTGTAGGCACTCTTTTTCCTACAAATACAGTGAGTACCAGCAGTCTCCTTTGCCCTTCTAAGAAACATCCAGACCTAGAAGCCTTTCCCAGTCACTCTATGTGTTCAGAGTGTAGGGCAACTCGCTGTCCCCTTCCTTAGGAAGTTAGATGGACTCAGCTCTTCAACGGTTCCAGGGATTCTGTTCTCTCACGTCCTACAACCCATGGAAGTCTGCCTCATTGCCCTCATTGGAGCTACACTAAGAAACACAATCTGCTTCGCCTTCCTTCTAGGAACTCTTACCCAAGGATCCCATACCTACAGGAGAAAGGAGGCTTGCATTCCTACAGGAACCAATGCAAAGTTTTTCCTGTTACCCTGCAGGACTTTAGAATAGGCTTAGGCCCGAAGGGTTACATAGAGCGTTCCAAGGATGAGAGAGTTCGCTACATGCAGAACACCCTGTGAAGAAAAGTTGATTCCGCAAGGGACCATGGTGTAGCGAGAGTCTCTTTTGACTTGTTAGAAATCAGAAGGGTTTCGATAGCATGGTCACCGGAAAGGAAGACCTGATTGCACAAACCTTACTTTCCCATTTTAAAAGCTTTATCCATGCTGCACTGAAGATACCTAAATAACACTGATTTTGACTGGCCTCTAGTTACTGTAGGCAGCCCTCTGGAAAGAAAAGCAGTTTTCTCTAAGGAAACACGGTGCTTCGATAGCCTGGGTGGGAGCTCCTCCTGTCTCGCTCTAGAGCTACAGGGAAACTTGACGTGAGTCCTTGCCTCAAGCTAAGGCCTGACAAGCCCTGGTGAAGCGAAAGCGTGTAGCAGTTTCCATTAGGTCGTATTCGCAGTTCTGCTTTTCTTTAACGTTTCTTCACTTTTCCAGACACTAGGCACCCTCGTGCAGGCACTCTTTTCCCTACAAATACAGTGAGTACCAGCAGGCTCCTCTGCCTTTCTAAGAAACATCCAGGCTCAGTAGTCTTTCCCAGTCAGTCTATGTATTCAGAGGGTAGGGCAACACACTGCACCCTTCCTTTGAAAAGCTAGATGTCCTCAGTGCTCCAACAGCTCCACGAATTCTGTTCTCTCACGTCCTACATGCCATGGACGTCTGCCTCATTGCCCTCATTGGAGCTACACTAAGAAACACAATCTGCTTCGCCTTCCTCTAGGAACTCTTACCCTAGGACCCCATACCTACCGGAGAAAGGAGACTTGCATTCCTAGTGGAACCAAAGCACAGTTTTTCCTGTTACACTGCAGGACTTTAGAATAGGCATAGGCTCGATAGCATACATAGAACGTTCCAAGGACGAGGGAGTTCGATACATGCAGAACACCCTGTGAAGAAAACTTGTTTCAGACGGGACCAGGGTGTAGCTAGAGTCCTTTTGACTTGTGAGAAATCAGAACGTGTTCGGCTGCATGTTCACCATAAAAGAACACCTGATGGCACAAACCTTGCTTTCCCATTTTAAAAGCTCTATCCATGCTGCACTGAAGATACCTACATAACACTGTTTTTGACTGGCCTCTAGTCACTGTGGGCAGCCCTCTGGAAAGAAAAGGAGTTTTCTCTAAGGAAACACGGTGCTTCCATAGCATGGGTGGGAGCTCCTCCTGTCATGCTCTAGAGCTACAGGGAAACTTGACGTGAGTCCTTGCCTCAAGCTAAAGCCTGAAAAGCCCTGCTGAAGCGAAAGCGCTTATCAGTTTCCATTATGTCGTATTCGCCGTTCTGCTTTACTTTAACGATTCTTCACTTTTCCAGACACTAGGCACCCTCGTGTAGGCATCCTTTTTCCTACAAATACAGTGAGTACCAGCAGTCTCCTTTTCCCTTCCAAGAAACATCCAGGCCTAGAAGTCTTTATCAGTCACTCTATGTATTCAGAGGGTAGGGCAACTCGCTGCACCCTTCCTTAGGAAGCTAGACGGACTCAGCTCTTCCACAGCTCCAGGGATTCTGCTCTCTCACATTCTACATGCCATGGAAGTCTGCCTCATTGCCCTCTTTGGAGCTACACTAAGAAACACAATCTGCTTCGCCTTCCTTCTAGGGACTCTTACCCAAGGACCCCATACCTACAGGAGAAAGGAGGCTTGCATTCCTACTGGAACAAAATCACAGATTTTCCTGTTACACTGCAGGCCTTTAGAATAGGCTTAGGCCTGATGGCAAACATAGAACGTTCCCAGGATGAGGGAGTTCGATACATGCAGAACACCCCGCGAAGAAAAGTTGACTCAGCAAGGGGCCAGGGTGTAGCTAAAGTCCCTTTTGACTTGTTAGAAATCAGAAGGTGTTCGGCTGCATGTTCACCGGAAAAGAACACCTGATGCCACAAACCTTGCTCTCCCATTTTAAAAGCTGTATGCGTGCTGCACTGAAGATACCTAAATAACACTGTTTTTGACTGGCCTCTAGTCACTGTGGGCAGCCCTCTGGAGAGAAATGGAGTTTTCTCTAAGGAAACACGGTGCTTCCATAGCATGTGTGGGAGCTCCTCCATTCATGCTCTAGAGCTACAGGGAAATTTGACCAGAGTCCTTGCCTCAAGCTAAAGCCTGAAAAGCCCTGCTGAAGCGAAAGCATGTAGCAGTTTCCATTAGGTCGTATTCGCAGTTCTGCTTTACTTTAAGGTTTTTCACTTTTCCAGACACTAGGCAGCCTCGTGTAGGCACTCTTTTTCCTACAAATACAGTGAGTACCAGCAGTCTCCTTTGCCCTTCTAAGAAACATCCAGACCTAGAAGCCTTTCCCAGTCACTCTATGTGTTCAGAGTGTAGGGCAACTCGCTGTCCCCTTCCTTAGGAAGTTAGATGGACTCAGCTCTTCAACAGTTCCAGGGATTCTGTTCTCTCACGTCCTACAACCCATGGAAGTCTGCCTCATTGCCCTCATTGGAGCTACACTAAGAAACACAATCTGCTTCGCCTTCCTTCTAGGAACTCTTACCCAAGGATCCCATACCTACAGGAGAAAGGAGGCTTGCATTCCTACAGGAACCAATGCAAAGTTTTTCCTGTTACCCTGCAGGACTTTAGAATAGGCTTAGGCCCGAAGGGTTACATAGAGCGTTCCAAGGATGAGAGAGTTCGCTACATGCAGAACACCCTGTGAAGAAAAGTTGATTCCGCAAGGGACCATGGTGTAGCGAGAGTCTCTTTTGACTTGTTAGAAATCAGAAGGGTTTCGATAGCATGGTCACCGGAAAGGAAGACCTGATTGCACAAACCTTACTTTCCCATTTTAAAAGCTTTATCCATGCTGCACTGAAGATACCTAAATAACACTGATTTTGACTGGCCTCTAGTTACTGTAGGCAGCCCTCTGGAAAGAAAAGCAGTTTTCTCTAAGGAAACACGGTGCTTCGATAGCCTGGGTGGGAGCTCCTCCTGTCTCGCTCTAGAGCTACAGGGAAACTTGACGTGAGTCCTTGCCTCAAGCTAAGGCCTGACAAGCCCTGGTGAAGCGAAAGCGTGTAGCAGTTTCCATTAGGTCGTATTCGCAGTTCTGCTTTTCTTTAACGTTTCTTCACTTTTCCAGACACTAGGCACCCTCGTGTAGGCACTCTTTTCCCTACAAATACAGTGAGTACCAGCAGGCTCCTCTGCCTTTCTAAGAAACATCCAGGCTCAGTAGTCTTTCCCAGTCAGTCTATGTATTCAGAGGGTAGGGCAACACACTGCACCCTTCCTTTGAAAAGCTAGATGTCCTCAGTGCTCCAACAGCTCCACGAATTCTGTTCTCTCACGTCCTACATGCCATGGACGTCTGCCTCATTGCCCTCATTGGAGCTACACTAAGAAACACAATCTGCTTCGCCTTCCTCTAGGAACTCTTACCCTAGGAACCCATACCTACCGGAGAAAGGAGACTTGCATTCCTAGTGGAACCAAAGCACAGTTTTTCCTGTTACACTGCAGGACTTTAGAATAGGCATAGGCTCGATAGCATACATAGAACGTTCCAAGGACGAGGGAGTTCGATACATGCAGAACACCCTGTGAAGAAAACTTGTTTCAGACGGGACCAGGGTGTAGCTAGAGTCCTTTTGACTTGTGAGAAATCAGAACGTGTTCGGCTGCATGTTCACCATAAAAGAACACCTGATGGCACAAACCTTGCTTTCCCATTTTAAAAGCTCTATCCATGCTGCACTGAAGATACCTACATAACACTGTTTTTGACTGGCCTCTAGTCACTGTGGGCAGCCCTCTGGAAAGAAAAGGAGTTTTCTCTAAGGAAACACGGTGCTTCCATAGCATGGGTGGGAGCTCCTCCTGTCATGCTCTAGAGCTACAGGGAAACTTGACGTGAGTCCTTGCCTCAAGCTAAAGCCTGAAAAGCCCTGCTGAAGCGAAAGCGCTTATCAGTTTCCATTATGTCGTATTCGCCGTTCTGCTTTACTTTAACGATTCTTCACTTTTCCAGACACTAGGCACCCTCGTGTAGGCATCCTTTTTCCTACAAATACAGTGAGTACCAGCAGTCTCCTTTTCCCTTCCAAGAAACATCCAGGCCTAGAAGTCTTTATCAGTCACTCTATGTATTCAGAGGGTAGGGCAACTCGCTGCACCCTTCCTTAGGAAGCTAGACGGACTCAGCTCTTCCACAGCTCCAGGGATTCTGCTCTCTCACATTCTACATGCCATGGAAGTCTGCCTCATTGCCCTCTTTGGAGCTACACTAAGAAACACAATCTGCTTCGCCTTCCTTCTAGGGACTCTTACCCAAGGACCCCATACCTACAGGAGAAAGGAGGCTTGCATTCCTACTGGAACAAAATCACAGATTTTCCTGTTACACTGCAGGCCTTTAGAATAGGCTTAGGCCTGATGGCAAACATAGAACGTTCCCAGGATGAGGGAGTTCGATACATGCAGAACACCCCGCGAAGAAAAGTTGATTCAGCAAGGGGCCAGGGTGTAGCTAAAGTCCCTTTTGACTTGTTAGAAATCAGAAGGTGTTCGGCTGCATGTTCACCGGAAAAGAACACCTGATGCCACAAACCTTGCTCTCCCATTTTAAAAGCTGTATGCGTGCTGCACTGAAGATACCTAAATAACACTGTTTTTGACTGGCCTCTAGTCACTGTGGGCAGCCCTCTGGAGAGAAATGGAGTTTTCTCTAAGGAAACACGGTGCTTCCATAGCATGTGTGGGAGCTCCTCCATTCATGCTCTAGAGCTACAGGGAAATTTGACCAGAGTCCTTGCCTCAAGCTAAAGCCTGAAAAGCCCTGCTGAAGCGAAAGCATGTAGCAGTTTCCATTAGGTCGTATTCGCAGTTCTGCTTTACTTTAAGGTTTTTCACTTTTCCAGACACTAGGCAGCCTCGTGTAGGCACTCTTTTTCCTACAAATACAGTGAGTACCAGCAGTCTCCTTTGCCCTTCTAAGAAACATCCAGACCTAGAAGCCTTTCCCAGTCACTCTATGTGTTCAGAGTGTAGGGCAACTCGCTGTCCCCTTCCTTAGGAAGTTAGATGGACTCAGCTCTTCAACAGTTCCAGGGATTCTGTTCTCTCACGTCCTACAACCCATGGAAGTCTGCCTCATTGCCCTCATTGGAGCTACACTAAGAAACACAATCTGCTTCGCCTTCCTTCTAGGAACTCTTACCCAAGGATCCCATACCTACAGGAGAAAGGAGGCTTGCATTCCTACAGGAACCAATGCAAAGTTTTTCCTGTTACCCTGCAGGACTTTAGAATAGGCTTAGGCCCGAAGGGTTACATAGAGCGTTCCAAGGATGAGAGAGTTCGCTACATGCAGAACACCCTGTGAAGAAAAGTTGATTCCGCAAGGGACCATGGTGTAGCGAGAGTCTCTTTTGACTTGTTAGAAATCAGAAGGGTTTCGATAGCATGGTCACCGGAAAGGAAGACCTGATTGCACAAACCTTACTTTCCCATTTTAAAAGCTTTATCCATGCTGCACTGAAGATACCTAAATAACACTGATTTTGACTGGCCTCTAGTTACTGTAGGCAGCCCTCTGGAAAGAAAAGCAGTTTTCTCTAAGGAAACACGGTGCTTCGATAGCCTGGGTGGGAGCTCCTCCTGTCTCGCTCTAGAGCTACAGGGAAACTTGACGTGAGTCCTTGCCTCAAGCTAAGGCCTGACAAGCCCTGGTGAAGCGAAAGCGTGTAGCAGTTTCCATTAGGTCGTATTCGCAGTTCTGCTTTTCTTTAACGTTTCTTCACTTTTCCAGACACTAGGCACCCTCGTGTAGGCACTCTTTTCCCTACAAATACAGTGAGTACCAGCAGGCTCCTCTGCCTTTCTAAGAAACATCCAGGCTCAGTAGTCTTTCCCAGTCAGTCTATGTATTCAGAGGGTAGGGCAACACACTGCACCCTTCCTTTGAAAAGCTAGATGTCCTCAGTGCTCCAACAGCTCCACGAATTCTGTTCTCTCACGTCCTACATGCCATGGAAGTCTGCCTCATTGCCCTCATTGGAGCTACACTAAGAAACACAATCTGCTTCGCCTTCCTCTAGGAACTCTTACCCTAGGACCCCATACCTACCGGAGAAAGGAGACTTGCATTCCTAGTGGAACCAAAGCACAGTTTTTCCTGTTACACTGCAGGACTTTAGAATAGGCATAGGCTCGATAGCATACATAGAACGTTCCAAGGACGAGGGAGTTCGATACATGCAGAACACCCTGTGAAGAAAACTTGTTTCAGACGGGACCAGGGTGTAGCTAGAGTCCTTTTGACTTGTGAGAAATCAGAACGTGTTCGGCTGCATGTTCACCATAAAAGAACACCTGATGGCACAAACCTTGCTTTCCCATTTTAAAAGCTCTATCCATGCTGCACTGAAGATACCTACATAACACTGTTTTTGACTGGCCTCTAGTCACTGTGGGCAGCCCTCTGGAAAGAAAAGGAGTTTTCTCTAAGGAAACACGGTGCTTCCATAGCATGGGTGGGAGCTCCTCCTGTCATGCTCTAGAGCTACAGGGAAACTTGACGTGAGTCCTTGCCTCAAGCTAAAGCCTGAAAAGCCCTGCTGAAGCGAAAGCGCTTATCAGTTTCCATTATGTCGTATTCGCCGTTCTGCTTTACTTTAACGATTCTTCACTTTTCCAGACACTAGGCACCCTCGTGTAGGCATCCTTTTTCCTACAAATACAGTGAGTACCAGCAGTCTCCTTTTCCCTTCCAAGAAACATCCAGGCCTAGAAGTCTTTATCAGTCACTCTATGTATTCAGAGGGTAGGGCAACTCGCTGCACCCTTCCTTAGGAAGCTAGACGGACTCAGCTCTTCCACAGCTCCAGGGATTCTGCTCTCTCACATTCTACATGCCATGGAAGTCTGCCTCATTGCCCTCTTTGGAGCTACACTAAGAAACACAATCTGCTTCGCCTTCCTTCTAGGGACTCTTACCCAAGGACCCCATACCTACAGGAGAAAGGAGGCTTGCATTCCTACTGGAACAAAATCACAGATTTTCCTGTTACACTGCAGGCCTTTAGAATAGGCTTAGGCCTGATGGCAAACATAGAACGTTCCCAGGATGAGGGAGTTCGATACATGCAGAACACCCCGCGAAGAAAAGTTGATTCAGCAAGGGGCCAGGGTGTAGCTAAAGTCCCTTTTGACTTGTTAGAAATCAGAAGGTGTTCGGCTGCATGTTCACCGGAAAAGAACACCTGATGCCACAAACCTTGCTCTCCCATTTTAAAAGCTGTATGCGTGCTGCACTGAAGATACCTAAATAACACTGTTTTTGACTGGCCTCTAGTCACTGTGGGCAGCCCTCTGGAGAGAAATGGAGTTTTCTCTAAGGAAACACGGTGCTTCCATAGCATGTGTGGGAGCTCCTCCATTCATGCTCTAGAGCTACAGGGAAATTTGACCAGAGTCCTTGCCTCAAGCTAAAGCCTGAAAAGCCCTGCTGAAGCGAAAGCATGTAGCAGTTTCCATTAGGTCGTATTCGCAGTTCTGCTTTACTTTAAGGTTTTTCACTTTTCCAGACACTAGGCAGCCTCGTGTAGGCACTCTTTTTCCTACAAATACAGTGAGTACCAGCAGTCTCCTTTGCCCTTCTAAGAAACATCCAGACCTAGAAGCCTTTCCCAGTCACTCTATGTGTTCAGAGTGTAGGGCAACTCGCTGTCCCCTTCCTTAGGAAGTTAGATGGACTCAGCTCTTCAACGGTTCCAGGGATTCTGTTCTCTCACGTCCTACAACCCATGGAAGTCTGCCTCATTGCCCTCATTGGAGCTACACTAAGAAACACAATCTGCTTCGCCTTCCTTCTAGGAACTCTTACCCAAGGATCCCATACCTACAGGAGAAAGGAGGCTTGCATTCCTACAGGAACCAATGCAAAGTTTTTCCTGTTACCCTGCAGGACTTTAGAATAGGCTTAGGCCCGAAGGGTTACATAGAGCGTTCCAAGGATGAGAGAGTTCGCTACATGCAGAACACCCTGTGAAGAAAAGTTGATTCCGCAAGGGACCATGGTGTAGCGAGAGTCTCTTTTGACTTGTTAGAAATCAGAAGGGTTTCGATAGCATGGTCACCGGAAAGGAAGACCTGATTGCACAAACCTTACTTTCCCATTTTAAAAGCTTTATCCATGCTGCACTGAAGATACCTAAATAACACTGATTTTGACTGGCCTCTAGTTACTGTAGGCAGCCCTCTGGAAAGAAAAGCAGTTTTCTCTAAGGAAACACGGTGCTTCGATAGCCTGGGTGGGAGCTCCTCCTGTCTCGCTCTAGAGCTACAGGGAAACTTGACGTGAGTCCTTGCCTCAAGCTAAGGCCTGACAAGCCCTGGTGAAGCGAAAGCGTGTAGCAGTTTCCATTAGGTCGTATTCGCAGTTCTGCTTTTCTTTAACGTTTCTTCACTTTTCCAGACACTAGGCACCCTCGTGTAGGCACTCTTTTCCCTACAAATACAGTGAGTACCAGCAGGCTCCTCTGCCTTTCTAAGAAACATCCAGGCTCAGTAGTCTTTCCCAGTCAGTCTATGTATTCAGAGGGTAGGGCAACACACTGCACCCTTCCTTTGAAAAGCTAGATGTCCTCAGTGCTCCAACAGCTCCACGAATTCTGTTCTCTCACGTCCTACATGCCATGGACGTCTGCCTCATTGCCCTCATTGGAGCTACACTAAGAAACACAATCTGCTTCGCCTTCCTCTAGGAACTCTTACCCTAGGACCCCATACCTACCGGAGAAAGGAGACTTGCATTCCTAGTGGAACCAAAGCACAGTTTTTCCTGTTACACTGCAGGACTTTAGAATAGGCATAGGCTCGATAGCATACATAGAACGTTCCAAGGACGAGGGAGTTCGATACATGCAGAACACCCTGTGAAGAAAACTTGTTTCAGACGGGACCAGGGTGTAGCTAGAGTCCTTTTGACTTGTGAGAAATCAGAACGTGTTCGGCTGCATGTTCACCATAAAAGAACACCTGATGGCACAAACCTTGCTTTCCCATTTTAAAAGCTCTATCCATGCTGCACTGAAGATACCTACATAACACTGTTTTTGACTGGCCTCTAGTCACTGTGGGCAGCCCTCTGGAAAGAAAAGGAGTTTTCTCTAAGGAAACACGGTGCTTCCATAGCATGGGTGGGAGCTCCTCCTGTCATGCTCTAGAGCTACAGGGAAACTTGACGTGAGTCCTTGCCTCAAGCTAAAGCCTGAAAAGCCCTGCTGAAGCGAAAGCGCTTATCAGTTTCCATTATGTCGTATTCGCCGTTCTGCTTTACTTTAACGATTCTTCACTTTTCCAGACACTAGGCACCCTCGTGTAGGCATCCTTTTTCCTACAAATACAGTGAGTACCAGCAGTCTCCTTTTCCCTTCCAAGAAACATCCAGGCCTAGAAGTCTTTATCAGTCACTCTATGTATTCAGAGGGTAGGGCAACTCGCTGCACCCTTCCTTAGGAAGCTAGACGGACTCAGCTCTTCCACAGCTCCAGGGATTCTGCTCTCTCACATTCTACATGCCATGGAAGTCTGCCTCATTGCCCTCTTTGGAGCTACACTAAGAAACACAATCTGCTTCGCCTTCCTTCTAGGGACTCTTACCCAAGGACCCCATACCTACAGGAGAAAGGAGGCTTGCATTCCTACTGGAACAAAATCACAGATTTTCCTGTTACACTGCAGGCCTTTAGAATAGGCTTAGGCCTGATGGCAAACATAGAACGTTCCCAGGATGAGGGAGTTCGATACATGCAGAACACCCCGCGAAGAAAAGTTGATTCAGCAAGGGGCCAGGGTGTAGCTAAAGTCCCTTTTGACTTGTTAGAAATCAGAAGGTGTTCGGCTGCATGTTCACCGGAAAAGAACACCTGATGCCACAAACCTTGCTCTCCCATTTTAAAAGCTGTATGCGTGCTGCACTGAAGATACCTAAATAACACTGTTTTTGACTGGCCTCTAGTCACTGTGGGCAGCCCTCTGGAGAGAAATGGAGTTTTCTCTAAGGAAACACGGTGCTTCCATAGCATGTGTGGGAGCTCCTCCATTCATGCTCTAGAGCTACAGGGAAATTTGACCAGAGTCCTTGCCTCAAGCTAAAGCCTGAAAAGCCCTGCTGAAGCGAAAGCATGTAGCAGTTTCCATTAGGTCGTATTCGCAGTTCTGCTTTACTTTAAGGTTTTTCACTTTTCCAGACACTAGGCAGCCTCGTGTAGGCACTCTTTTTCCTACAAATACAGTGAGTACCAGCAGTCTCCTTTGCCCTTCTAAGAAACATCCAGACCTAGAAGCCTTTCCCAGTCACTCTATGTGTTCAGAGTGTAGGGCAACTCGCTGTCCCCTTCCTTAGGAAGTTAGATGGACTCAGCTCTTCAACGGTTCCAGGGATTCTGTTCTCTCACGTCCTACAACCCATGGAAGTCTGCCTCATTGCCCTCATTGGAGCTACACTAAGAAACACAATCTGCTTCGCCTTCCTTCTAGGAACTCTTACCCAAGGATCCCATACCTACAGGAGAAAGGAGGCTTGCATTCCTACAGGAACCAATGCAAAGTTTTTCCTGTTACCCTGCAGGACTTTAGAATAGGCTTAGGCCCGAAGGGTTACATAGAGCGTTCCAAGGATGAGAGAGTTCGCTACATGCAGAACACCCTGTGAAGAAAAGTTGATTCCGCAAGGGACCATGGTGTAGCGAGAGTCTCTTTTGACTTGTTAGAAATCAGAAGGGTTTCGATAGCATGGTCACCGGAAAGGAAGACCTGATTGCACAAACCTTACTTTCCCATTTTAAAAGCTTTATCCATGCTGCACTGAAGATACCTAAATAACACTGATTTTGACTGGCCTCTAGTTACTGTAGGCAGCCCTCTGGAAAGAAAAGCAGTTTTCTCTAAGGAAACACGGTGCTTCGATAGCCTGGGTGGGAGCTCCTCCTGTCTCGCTCTAGAGCTACAGGGAAACTTGACGTGAGTCCTTGCCTCAAGCTAAGGCCTGACAAGCCCTGGTGAAGCGAAAGCGTGTAGCAGTTTCCATTAGGTCGTATTCGCAGTTCTGCTTTTCTTTAACGTTTCTTCACTTTTCCAGACACTAGGCACGCTCGTGTAGGCACTCTTTTCCCTGCAAATACAGTGAGTACCAGCAGGCTCCTCTGCCTTTCTAAGAAACATCCAGGCTCAGTAGTCTTTCCCAGTCAGTCTATGTATTCAGAGGGTAGGGCAACACACTGCACCCTTCCTTTGAAAAGCTAGATGTCCTCAGTGCTCCAACAGCTCCACGAATTCTGTTCTCTCACGTCCTACATGCCATGGAAGTCTGCCTCATTGCCCTCATTGGAGCTACACTAAGAAACACAATCTGCTTCGCCTTCCTCTAGGAACTCTTACCCTAGGACCCCATACCTACCGGAGAAAGGAGACTTGCATTCCTAGTGGAACCAAAGCACAGTTTTTCCTGTTACACTGCAGGACTTTAGAATAGGCATAGGCTCGATAGCATACATAGAACGTTCCAAGGACGAGGGAGTTCGATACATGCAGAACACCCTGTGAAGAAAACTTGTTTCAGACGGGACCAGGGTGTAGCTAGAGTCCTTTTGACTTGTGAGAAATCAGAACGTGTTCGGCTGCATGTTCACCATAAAAGAACACCTGATGGCACAAACCTTGCTCTCCCATTTTAAAAGCTGTATGCGTGCTGCACTGAAGATACCTAAATAACACTGTTTTTGACTGGCCTCTAGTCACTGTGGGCAGCCCTCTGGAGAGAAATGGAGTTTTCTCTAAGGAAACACGGTGCTTCCATAGCATGTGTGGGAACTCCTCCATTCATGCTCTAGAGCTACAGGGAAATTTGACCAGAGTCCTTGCCTCAAGCTAAAGCCTGAAAAGCCCTGCTGAAGCGAAAGCATGTAGCAGTTTCCATTAGGTCGTATTCGCAGTTCTGCTTTACTTTAAGGTTTTTCACTTTTCCAGACACTAGGCAGCCTCGTGTAGGCACTCTTTTTCCTACAAATACAGTGAGTACCAGCAGTCTCCTTTGCCCTTCTAAGAAACATCCAGACCTAGAAGCCTTTCCCAGTCACTCAATGTGTTCAGAGTGTAGGGCAACTCGCTGTCCCCTTCCTTAGGAAGTTAGATGGACTCAGCTCTTCAACAGTTCCAGGGATTCTGTTCTCTCACGTCCTACAACCCATGGAAGTCTGCCTCATTGCCCTCATTGGAGCTACACTAAGAAACACAATCTGCTTCGCCTTCCTTCTAGGAACTCTTACCCAAGGATCCCATACCTACAGGAGAAAGGAGGCTTGCATTCCTACAGGAACCAATGCAAAGTTTTTCCTGTTACCCTGCAGGACTTTAGAATAGGCATAGGCTCGATAGCATACATAGAACGTTCCAAGGACGAGGGAGTTCGATACATGCAGAACACCCTGTGAAGAAAACTTGTTTCAGACGGGACCAGGGTGTAGCTAGAGTCCTTTTGACTTGTGAGAAATCAGAACGTGTTCGGCTGCATGTTCACCATAAAAGAACACCTGATGGCACAAACCTTGCTTTCCCATTTTAAAAGCTCTATCCATGCTGCACTGAAGATACCTACATAACACTGTTTTTGACTGGCCTCTAGTCACTGTGGGCAGCCCTCTGGAAAGAAAAGGAGTTTTCTCTAAGGAAACACGGTGCTTCCATAGCATGGGTGGGAGCTCCTCCTGTCATGCTCTAGAGCTACAGGGAAACTTGACGTGAGTCCTTGCCTCAAGCTAAAGCCTGAAAAGCCCTGCTGAAGCGAAAGCGCTTATCAGTTTCCATTATGTCGTATTCGCCGTTCTGCTTTACTTTAACGATTCTTCACTTTTCCAGACACTAGGCACCCTCGTGTAGGCATCCTTTTTCCTACAAATACAGTGAGTACCAGCAGTCTCCTTTTCCCTTCCAAGAAACATCCAGGCCTAGAAATCTTTATCAGTCACTCTATGTATTCAGAGGGTAGGGCCACTCGCTGCACCCTTCCTTAGGAAGCTAGACGGACTCAGCTCTTCCACAGCTCCAGGGATTCTGTTCTCTCACATTCTACATGCCATGGAAGTCTGCCTCATTGCCCTCTTTGGAGCTACACTAAGAAACACAATCTGCTTCGCCTTCCTTCTAGGGACTCTTACCCAAGGACCCCATACCTACAGGAGAAAGGAGGCTTGCATTCCTACTGGAACAAAATCACAGATTTTCCTGTTACACTGCAGGCCTTTAGAATAGGCTTAGGCCTGATGGCAAACATAGAACGTTCCCAGGATGAGGGAGTTCGATACATGCAGAACACCCCGCGAAGAAAAGTTGATTCAGCAAGGGGCCAGGGTGTAGCTAAAGTCCCTTTTGACTTGTTAGAAATCAGAAGGTGTTCGGCTGCATGTTCACCGGAAAAGAACACCTGATGCCACAAACCTTGCTCTCCCATTTTAAAAGCTGTATGCGTGCTGCACTGAAGATACCTAAATAACACTGTTTTTGACTGGCCTCTAGTCACTGTGGGCAGCCCTCTGGAGAGAAATGGAGTTTTCTCTAAGGAAACACGGTGCTTCCATAGCATGTGTGGGAGCTCCTCCATTCATGCTCTAGAGCTACAGGGAAATTTGACCAGAGTCCTTGCCTCAAGCTAAAGCCTGAAAAGCCCTGCTGAAGCGAAAGCATGTAGCAGTTTCCATTAGGTCGTATTCGCAGTTCTGCTTTACTTTAAGGTTTTTCACTTTTCCAGACACTAGGCAGCCTCGTGTAGGCACTCTTTTTCCTACAAATACAGTGAGTACCAGCAGTCTCCTTTGCCCTTCTAAGAAACATCCAGACCTAGAAGCCTTTCCCAGTCACTCTATGTGTTCAGAGTGTAGGGCAACTCGCTGTCCCCTTCCTTAGGAAGTTAGATGGACTCAGCTCTTCAACGGTTCCAGGGATTCTGTTCTCTCACGTCCTACAACCCATGGAAGTCTGCCTCATTGCCCTCATTGGAGCTACACTAAGAAACACAATCTGCTTCGCCTTCCTTCTAGGAACTCTTACCCAAGGATCCCATACCTACAGGAGAAAGGAGGCTTGCATTCCTACAGGAACCAATGCAAAGTTTTTCCTGTTACCCTGCAGGACTTTAGAATAGGCTTAGGCCCGAAGGGTTACATAGAGCGTTCCAAGGATGAGAGAGTTCGCTACATGCAGAACACCCTGTGAAGAAAAGTTGATTCCGCAAGGGACCATGGTGTAGCGAGAGTCTCTTTTGACTTGTTAGAAATCAGAAGGGTTTCGATAGCATGGTCACCGGAAAGGAAGACCTGATTGCACAAACCTTACTTTCCCATTTTAAAAGCTTTATCCATGCTGCACTGAAGATACCTAAATAACACTGATTTTGACTGGCCTCTAGTTACTGTAGGCAGCCCTCTGGAAAGAAAAGCAGTTTTCTCTAAGGAAACACGGTGCTTCGATAGCCTGGGTGGGAGCTCCTCCTGTCTCGCTCTAGAGCTACAGGGAAACTTGACGTGAGTCCTTGCCTCAAGCTAAGGCCTGACAAGCCCTGGTGAAGCGAAAGCGTGTAGCAGTTTCCATTAGGTCGTATTCGCAGTTCTGCTTTTCTTTAACGTTTCTTCACTTTTCCAGACACTAGGCACGCTCGTGTAGGCACTCTTTTCCCTGCAAATACAGTGAGTACCAGCAGGCTCCTCTGCCTTTCTAAGAAACATCCAGGCTCAGTAGTCTTTCCCAGTCAGTCTATGTATTCAGAGGGTAGGGCAACACACTGCACCCTTCCTTTGAAAAGCTAGATGTCCTCAGTGCTCCAACAGCTCCACGAATTCTGTTCTCTCACGTCCTACATGCCATGGAAGTCTGCCTCATTGCCCTCATTGGAGCTACACTAAGAAACACAATCTGCTTCGCCTTCCTCTAGGAACTCTTACCCTAGGACCCCATACCTACCGGAGAAAGGAGACTTGCATTCCTAGTGGAACCAAAGCACAGTTTTTCCTGTTACACTGCAGGACTTTAGAATAGGCATAGGCTCGATAGCATACATAGAACGTTCCAAGGACGAGGGAGTTCGATACATGCAGAACACCCTGTGAAGAAAACTTGTTTCAGACGGGACCAGGGTGTAGCTAGAGTCCTTTTGACTTGTGAGAAATCAGAACGTGTTCGGCTGCATGTTCACCATAAAAGAACACCTGATGGCACAAACCTTGCTTTCCCATTTTAAAAGCTCTATCCATGCTGCACTGAAGATACCTACATAACACTGTTTTTGACTGGCCTCTAGTCACTGTGGGCAGCCCTCTGGAAAGAAAAGGAGTTTTCTCTAAGGAAACACGGTGCTTCCATAGCATGGGTGGGAGCTCCTCCTGTCATGCTCTAGAGCTACAGGGAAACTTGACGTGAGTCCTTGCCTCAAGCTAAAGCCTGAAAAGCCCTGCTGAAGCGAAAGCGCTTATCAGTTTCCATTATGTCGTATTCGCCGTTCTGCTTTACTTTAACGATTCTTCACTTTTCCAGACACTAGGCACCCTCGTGTAGGCATCCTTTTTCCTACAAATACAGTGAGTACCAGCAGTCTCCTTTTCCCTTCCAAGAAACATCCAGGCCTAGAAGTCTTTATCAGTCACTCTATGTATTCAGAGGGTAGGGCAACTCGCTGCACCCTTCCTTAGGAAGCTAGACGGACTCAGCTCTTCCACAGCTCCAGGGATTCTGCTCTCTCACATTCTACATGCCATGGAAGTCTGCCTCATTGCCCTCTTTGGAGCTACACTAAGAAACACAATCTGCTTCGCCTTCCTTCTAGGGACTCTTACCCAAGGACCCCATACCTACAGGAGAAAGGAGGCTTGCATTCCTACTGGAACAAAATCACAGATTTTCCTGTTACACTGCAGGCCTTTAGAATAGGCTTAGGCCTGATGGCAAACATAGAACGTTCCCAGGATGAGGGAGTTCGATACATGCAGAACACCCCGCGAAGAAAAGTTGATTCAGCAAGGGGCCAGGGTGTAGCTAAAGTCCCTTTTGACTTGTTAGAAATCAGAAGGTGTTCGGCTGCATGTTCACCGGAAAAGAACACCTGATGCCACAAACCTTGCTCTCCCATTTTAAAAGCTGTATGCGTGCTGCACTGAAGATACCTAAATAACACTGTTTTTGACTGGCCTCTAGTCACTGTGGGCAGCCCTCTGGAGAGAAATGGAGTTTTCTCTAAGGAAACACGGTGCTTCCATAGCATGTGTGGGAGCTCCTCCATTCATGCTCTAGAGCTACAGGGAAATTTGACCAGAGTCCTTGCCTCAAGCTAAAGCCTGAAAAGCCCTGCTGAAGCGAAAGCATGTAGCAGTTTCCATTAGGTCGTATTCGCAGTTCTGCTTTACTTTAAGGTTTTTCACTTTTCCAGACACTAGGCAGCCTCGTGTAGGCACTCTTTTTCCTACAAATACAGTGAGTACCAGCAGTCTCCTTTGCCCTTCTAAGAAACATCCAGACCTAGAAGCCTTTCCCAGTCACTCTATGTGTTCAGAGTGTAGGGCAACTCGCTGTCCCCTTCCTTAGGAAGTTAGATGGACTCAGCTCTTCAACGGTTCCAGGGATTCTGTTCTCTCACGTCCTACAACCCATGGAAGTCTGCCTCATTGCCCTCATTGGAGCTACACTAAGAAACACAATCTGCTTCGCCTTCCTTCTAGGAACTCTTACCCAAGGATCCCATACCTACAGGAGAAAGGAGGCTTGCATTCCTACAGGAACCAATGCAAAGTTTTTCCTGTTACCCTGCAGGACTTTAGAATAGGCTTAGGCCCGAAGGGTTACATAGAGCGTTCCAAGGATGAGAGAGTTCGCTACATGCAGAACACCCTGTGAAGAAAAGTTGATTCCGCAAGGGACCATGGTGTAGCGAGAGTCTCTTTTGACTTGTTAGAAATCAGAAGGGTTTCGATAGCATGGTCACCGGAAAGGAAGACCTGATTGCACAAACCTTACTTTCCCATTTTAAAAGCTTTATCCATGCTGCACTGAAGATACCTAAATAACACTGATTTTGACTGGCCTCTAGTTACTGTAGGCAGCCCTCTGGAAAGAAAAGCAGTTTTCTCTAAGGAAACACGGTGCTTCGATAGCCTGGGTGGGAGCTCCTCCTGTCTCGCTCTAGAGCTACAGGGAAACTTGACGTGAGTCCTTGCCTCAAGCTAAGGCCTGACAAGCCCTGGTGAAGCGAAAGCGTGTAGCAGTTTCCATTAGGTCGTATTCGCAGTTCTGCTTTTCTTTAACGTTTCTTCACTTTTCCAGACACTAGGCACCCTCGTGTAGGCACTCTTTTCCCTACAAATACAGTGAGTACCAGCAGGCTCCTCTGCCTTTCTAAGAAACATCCAGGCTCAGTAGTCTTTCCCAGTCAGTCTATGTATTCAGAGGGTAGGGCAACACACTGCACCCTTCCTTTGAAAAGCTAGATGTCCTCAGTGCTCCAACAGCTCCACGAATTCTGTTCTCTCACGTCCTACATGCCATGGACGTCTGCCTCATTGCCCTCATTGGAGCTACACTAAGAAACACAATCTGCTTCGCCTTCCTCTAGGAACTCTTACCCTAGGACCCCATACCTACCGGAGAAAGGAGACTTGCATTCCTAGTGGAACCAAAGCACAGTTTTTCCTGTTACACTGCAGGACTTTAGAATAGGCATAGGCTCGATAGCATACATAGAACGTTCCAAGGACGAGGGAGTTCGATACATGCAGAACACCCTGTGAAGAAAACTTGTTTCAGACGGGACCAGGGTGTAGCTAGAGTCCTTTTGACTTGTGAGAAATCAGAACGTGTTCGGCTGCATGTTCACCATAAAAGAACACCTGATGGCACAAACCTTGCTTTCCCATTTTAAAAGCTCTATCCATGCTGCACTGAAGATACCTACATAACACTGTTTTTGACTGGCCTCTAGTCACTGTGGGCAGCCCTCTGGAAAGAAAAGGAGTTTTCTCTAAGGAAACACGGTGCTTCCATAGCATGGGTGGGAGCTCCTCCTGTCATGCTCTAGAGCTACAGGGAAACTTGACGTGAGTCCTTGCCTCAAGCTAAAGCCTGAAAAGCCCTGCTGAAGCGAAAGCGCTTATCAGTTTCCATTATGTCGTATTCGCCGTTCTGCTTTACTTTAACGATTCTTCACTTTTCCAGACACTAGGCACCCTCGTGTAGGCATCCTTTTTCCTACAAATACAGTGAGTACCAGCAGTCTCCTTTTCCCTTCCAAGAAACATCCAGGCCTAGAAGTCTTTATCAGTCACTCTATGTATTCAGAGGGTAGGGCAACTCGCTGCACCCTTCCTTAGGAAGCTAGACGGACTCAGCTCTTCCACAGCTCCAGGGATTCTGCTCTCTCACATTCTACATGCCATGGAAGTCTGCCTCATTGCCCTCTTTGGAGCTACACTAAGAAACACAATCTGCTTCGCCTTCCTTCTAGGGACTCTTACCCAAGGACCCCATACCTACAGGAGAAAGGAGGCTTGCATTCCTACTGGAACAAAATCACAGATTTTCCTGTTACACTGCAGGCCTTTAGAATAGGCTTAGGCCTGATGGCAAACATAGAACGTTCCCAGGATGAGGGAGTTCGATACATGCAGAACACCCCGCGAAGAAAAGTTGATTCAGCAAGGGGCCAGGGTGTAGCTAAAGTCCCTTTTGACTTGTTAGAAATCAGAAGGTGTTCGGCTGCATGTTCACCGGAAAAGAACACCTGATGCCACAAACCTTGCTCTCCCATTTTAAAAGCTGTATGCGTGCTGCACTGAAGATACCTAAATAACACTGTTTTTGACTGGCCTCTAGTCACTGTGGGCAGCCCTCTGGAGAGAAATGGAGTTTTCTCTAAGGAAACACGGTGCTTCCATAGCATGTGTGGGAGCTCCTCCATTCATGCTCTAGAGCTACAGGGAAATTTGACCAGAGTCCTTGCCTCAAGCTAAAGCCTGAAAAGCCCTGCTGAAGCGAAAGCATGTAGCAGTTTCCATTAGGTCGTATTCGCAGTTCTGCTTTACTTTAAGGTTTTTCACTTTTCCAGACACTAGGCAGCCTCGTGTAGGCACTCTTTTTCCTACAAATACAGTGAGTACCAGCAGTCTCCTTTGCCCTTCTAAGAAACATCCAGACCTAGAAGCCTTTCCCAGTCACTCTATGTGTTCAGAGTGTAGGGCAACTCGCTGTCCCCTTCCTTAGGAAGTTAGATGGACTCAGCTCTTCAACGGTTCCAGGGATTCTGTTCTCTCACGTCCTACAACCCATGGAAGTCTGCCTCATTGCCCTCATTGGAGCTACACTAAGAAACACAATCTGCTTCGCCTTCCTTCTAGGAACTCTTACCCAAGGATCCCATACCTACAGGAGAAAGGAGGCTTGCATTCCTACAGGAACCAATGCAAAGTTTTTCCTGTTACCCTGCAGGACTTTAGAATAGGCTTAGGCCCGAAGGGTTACATAGAGCGTTCCAAGGATGAGAGAGTTCGCTACATGCAGAACACCCTGTGAAGAAAAGTTGATTCCGCAAGGGACCATGGTGTAGCGAGAGTCTCTTTTGACTTGTTAGAAATCAGAAGGGTTTCGATAGCATGGTCACCGGAAAGGAAGACCTGATTGCACAAACCTTACTTTCCCATTTTAAAAGCTTTATCCATGCTGCACTGAAGATACCTAAATAACACTGATTTTGACTGGCCTCTAGTTACTGTAGGCAGCCCTCTGGAAAGAAAAGCAGTTTTCTCTAAGGAAACACGGTGCTTCGATAGCCTGGGTGGGAGCTCCTCCTGTCTCGCTCTAGAGCTACAGGGAAACTTGACGTGAGTCCTTGCCTCAAGCTAAGGCCTGACAAGCCCTGGTGAAGCGAAAGCGTGTAGCAGTTTCCATTAGGTCGTATTCGCAGTTCTGCTTTTCTTTAACGTTTCTTCACTTTTCCAGACACTAGGCACGCTCGTGTAGGCACTCTTTTCCCTGCAAATACAGTGAGTACCAGCAGGCTCCTCTGCCTTTCTAAGAAACATCCAGGCTCAGTAGTCTTTCCCAGTCAGTCTATGTATTCAGAGGGTAGGGCAACACACTGCACCCTTCCTTTGAAAAGCTAGATGTCCTCAGTGCTCCAACAGCTCCACGAATTCTGTTCTCTCACGTCCTACATGCCATGGAAGTCTGCCTCATTGCCCTCATTGGAGCTACACTAAGAAACACAATCTGCTTCGCCTTCCTCTAGGAACTCTTACCCTAGGACCCCATACCTACCGGAGAAAGGAGACTTGCATTCCTAGTGGAACCAAAGCACAGTTTTTCCTGTTACACTGCAGGACTTTAGAATAGGCATAGGCTCGATAGCATACATAGAACGTTCCAAGGACGAGGGAGTTCGATACATGCAGAACACCCTGTGAAGAAAACTTGTTTCAGACGGGACCAGGGTGTAGCTAGAGTCCTTTTGACTTGTGAGAAATCAGAACGTGTTCGGCTGCATGTTCACCATAAAAGAACACCTGATGGCACAAACCTTGCTCTCCCATTTTAAAAGCTGTATGCGTGCTGCACTGAAGATACCTAAATAACACTGTTTTTGACTGGCCTCTAGTCACTGTGGGCAGCCCTCTGGAGAGAAATGGAGTTTTCTCTAAGGAAACACGGTGCTTCCATAGCATGTGTGGGAACTCCTCCATTCATGCTCTAGAGCTACAGGGAAATTTGACCAGAGTCCTTGCCTCAAGCTAAAGCCTGAAAAGCCCTGCTGAAGCGAAAGCATGTAGCAGTTTCCATTAGGTCGTATTCGCAGTTCTGCTTTACTTTAAGGTTTTTCACTTTTCCAGACACTAGGCAGCCTCGTGTAGGCACTCTTTTTCCTACAAATACAGTGAGTACCAGCAGTCTCCTTTGCCCTTCTAAGAAACATCCAGACCTAGAAGCCTTTCCCAGTCACTCAATGTGTTCAGAGTGTAGGGCAACTCGCTGTCCCCTTCCTTAGGAAGTTAGATGGACTCAGCTCTTCAACAGTTCCAGGGATTCTGTTCTCTCACGTCCTACAACCCATGGAAGTCTGCCTCATTGCCCTCATTGGAGCTACACTAAGAAACACAATCTGCTTCGCCTTCCTTCTAGGAACTCTTACCCAAGGATCCCATACCTACAGGAGAAAGGAGGCTTGCATTCCTACAGGAACCAATGCAAAGTTTTTCCTGTTACCCTGCAGGACTTTAGAATAGGCATAGGCTCGATAGCATACATAGAACGTTCCAAGGACGAGGGAGTTCGATACATGCAGAACACCCTGTGAAGAAAACTTGTTTCAGACGGGACCAGGGTGTAGCTAGAGTCCTTTTGACTTGTGAGAAATCAGAACGTGTTCGGCTGCATGTTCACCATAAAAGAACACCTGATGGCACAAACCTTGCTTTCCCATTTTAAAAGCTCTATCCATGCTGCACTGAAGATACCTACATAACACTGTTTTTGACTGGCCTCTAGTCACTGTGGGCAGCCCTCTGGAAAGAAAAGGAGTTTTCTCTAAGGAAACACGGTGCTTCCATAGCATGGGTGGGAGCTCCTCCTGTCATGCTCTAGAGCTACAGGGAAACTTGACGTGAGTCCTTGCCTCAAGCTAAAGCCTGAAAAGCCCTGCTGAAGCGAAAGCGCTTATCAGTTTCCATTATGTCGTATTCGCCGTTCTGCTTTACTTTAACGATTCTTCACTTTTCCAGACACTAGGCACCCTCGTGTAGGCATCCTTTTTCCTACAAATACAGTGAGTACCAGCAGTCTCCTTTTCCCTTCCAAGAAACATCCAGGCCTAGAAGTCTTTATCAGTCACTCTATGTATTCAGAGGGTAGGGCCACTCGCTGCACCCTTCCTTAGGAAGCTAGACGGACTCAGCTCTTCCACAGCTCCAGGGATTCTGTTCTCTCACATTCTACATGCCATGGAAGTCTGCCTCATTGCCCTCTTTGGAGCTACACTAAGAAACACAATCTGCTTCGCCTTCCTTCTAGGGACTCTTACCCAAGGACCCCATACCTACAGGAGAAAGGAGGCTTGCATTCCTACTGGAACAAAATCACAGATTTTCCTGTTACACTGCAGGCCTTTAGAATAGGCTTAGGCCTGATGGCAAACATAGAACGTTCCCAGGATGAGGGAGTTCGATACATGCAGAACACCCCGCGAAGAAAAGTTGATTCAGCAAGGGGCCAGGGTGTAGCTAAAGTCCCTTTTGACTTGTTAGAAATCAGAAGGTGTTCGGCTGCATGTTCACCGGAAAAGAACACCTGATGCCACAAACCTTGCTCTCCCATTTTAAAAGCTGTATGCGTGCTGCACTGAAGATACCTAAATAACACTGTTTTTGACTGGCCTCTAGTCACTGTGGGCAGCCCTCTGGAGAGAAATGGAGTTTTCTCTAAGGAAACACGGTGCTTCCATAGCATGTGTGGGAGCTCCTCCATTCATGCTCTAGAGCTACAGGGAAATTTGACCAGAGTCCTTGCCTCAAGCTAAAGCCTGAAAAGCCCTGCTGAAGCGAAAGCATGTAGCAGTTTCCATTAGGTCGTATTCGCAGTTCTGCTTTACTTTAAGGTTTTTCACTTTTCCAGACACTAGGCAGCCTCGTGTAGGCACTCTTTTTCCTACAAATACAGTGAGTACCAGCAGTCTCCTTTGCCCTTCTAAGAAACATCCAGACCTAGAAGCCTTTCCCAGTCACTCTATGTGTTCAGAGTGTAGGGCAACTCGCTGTCCCCTTCCTTAGGAAGTTAGATGGACTCAGCTCTTCAACGGTTCCAGGGATTCTGTTCTCTCACGTCCTACAACCCATGGAAGTCTGCCTCATTGCCCTCATTGGAGCTACACTAAGAAACACAATCTGCTTCGCCTTCCTTCTAGGAACTCTTACCCAAGGATCCCATACCTACAGGAGAAAGGAGGCTTGCATTCCTACAGGAACCAATGCAAAGTTTTTCCTGTTACCCTGCAGGACTTTAGAATAGGCTTAGGCCCGAAGGGTTACATAGAGCGTTCCAAGGATGAGAGAGTTCGCTACATGCAGAACACCCTGTGAAGAAAAGTTGATTCCGCAAGGGACCATGGTGTAGCGAGAGTCTCTTTTGACTTGTTAGAAATCAGAAGGGTTTCGATAGCATGGTCACCGGAAAGGAAGACCTGATTGCACAAACCTTACTTTCCCATTTTAAAAGCTTTATCCATGCTGCACTGAAGATACCTAAATAACACTGATTTTGACTGGCCTCTAGTTACTGTAGGCAGCCCTCTGGAAAGAAAAGCAGTTTTCTCTAAGGAAACACGGTGCTTCGATAGCCTGGGTGGGAGCTCCTCCTGTCTCGCTCTAGAGCTACAGGGAAACTTGACGTGAGTCCTTGCCTCAAGCTAAGGCCTGACAAGCCCTGGTGAAGCGAAAGCGTGTAGCAGTTTCCATTAGGTCGTATTCGCAGTTCTGCTTTTCTTTAACGTTTCTTCACTTTTCCAGACACTAGGCACGCTCGTGTAGGCACTCTTTTCCCTGCAAATACAGTGAGTACCAGCAGGCTCCTCTGCCTTTCTAAGAAACATCCAGGCTCAGTAGTCTTTCCCAGTCAGTCTATGTATTCAGAGGGTAGGGCAACACACTGCACCCTTCCTTTGAAAAGCTAGATGTCCTCAGTGCTCCAACAGCTCCACGAATTCTGTTCTCTCACGTCCTACATGCCATGGAAGTCTGCCTCATTGCCCTCATTGGAGCTACACTAAGAAACACAATCTGCTTCGCCTTCCTCTAGGAACTCTTACCCTAGGACCCCATACCTACCGGAGAAAGGAGACTTGCATTCCTAGTGGAACCAAAGCACAGTTTTTCCTGTTACACTGCAGGACTTTAGAATAGGCATAGGCTCGATAGCATACATAGAACGTTCCAAGGACGAGGGAGTTCGATACATGCAGAACACCCTGTGAAGAAAACTTGTTTCAGACGGGACCAGGGTGTAGCTAGAGTCCTTTTGACTTGTGAGAAATCAGAACGTGTTCGGCTGCATGTTCACCATAAAAGAACACCTGATGGCACAAACCTTGCTCTCCCATTTTAAAAGCTGTATGCGTGCTGCACTGAAGATACCTAAATAACACTGTTTTTGACTGGCCTCTAGTCACTGTGGGCAGCCCTCTGGAGAGAAATGGAGTTTTCTCTAAGGAAACACGGTGCTTCCATAGCATGTGTGGGAGCTCCTCCATTCATGCTCTAGAGCTACAGGGAAATTTGACCAGAGTCCTTGCCTCAAGCTAAAGCCTGAAAAGCCCTGCTGAAGCGAAAGCATGTAGCAGTTTCCATTAGGTCGTATTCGCAGTTCTGCTTTACTTTAAGGTTTTTCACTTTTCCAGACACTAGGCAGCCTCGTGTAGGCACTCTTTTTCCTACAAATACAGTGAGTACCAGCAGTCTCCTTTGCCCTTCTAAGAAACATCCAGACCTAGAAGCCTTTCCCAGTCACTCAATGTGTTCAGAGTGTAGGGCAACTCGCTGTCCCCTTCCTTAGGAAGTTAGATGGACTCAGCTCTTCAACAGTTCCAGGGATTCTGTTCTCTCACGTCCTACAACCCATGGAAGTCTGCCTCATTGCCCTCATTGGAGCTACACTAAGAAACACAATCTGCTTCGCCTTCCTTCTAGGAACTCTTACCCAAGGATCCCATACCTACAGGAGAAAGGAGGCTTGCATTCCTACAGGAACCAATGCAAAGTTTTTCCTGTTACCCTGCAGGACTTTAGAATAGGCATAGGCTCGATAGCATACATAGAACGTTCCAAGGACGAGGGAGTTCGATACATGCAGAACACCCTGTGAAGAAAACTTGTTTCAGACGGGACCAGGGTGTAGCTAGAGTCCTTTTGACTTGTGAGAAATCAGAACGTGTTCGGCTGCATGTTCACCATAAAAGAACACCTGATGGCACAAACCTTGCTTTCCCATTTTAAAAGCTCTATCCATGCTGCACTGAAGATACCTACATAACACTGTTTTTGACTGGCCTCTAGTCACTGTGGGCAGCCCTCTGGAAAGAAAAGGAGTTTTCTCTAAGGAAACACGGTGCTTCCATAGCATGGGTGGGAGCTCCTCCTGTCATGCTCTAGAGCTACAGGGAAACTTGACGTGAGTCCTTGCCTCAAGCTAAAGCCTGAAAAGCCCTGCTGAAGCGAAAGCGCTTATCAGTTTCCATTATGTCGTATTCGCCGTTCTGCTTTACTTTAACGATTCTTCACTTTTCCAGACACTAGGCACCCTCGTGTAGGCATCCTTTTTCCTACAAATACAGTGAGTACCAGCAGTCTCCTTTTCCCTTCCAAGAAACATCCAGGCCTAGAAGTCTTTATCAGTCACTCTATGTATTCAGAGGGTAGGGCCACTCGCTGCACCCTTCCTTAGGAAGCTAGACGGACTCAGCTCTTCCACAGCTCCAGGGATTCTGTTCTCTCACATTCTACATGCCATGGAAGTCTGCCTCATTGCCCTCTTTGGAGCTACACTAAGAAACACAATCTGCTTCGCCTTCCTTCTAGGGACTCTTACCCAAGGACCCCATACCTACAGGAGAAAGGAGGCTTGCATTCCTACTGGAACAAAATCACAGATTTTCCTGTTACACTGCAGGCCTTTAGAATAGGCTTAGGCCTGATGGCAAACATAGAACGTTCCCAGGATGAGGGAGTTCGATACATGCAGAACACCCCGCGAAGAAAAGTTGATTCAGCAAGGGGCCAGGGTGTAGCTAAAGTCCCTTTTGACTTGTTAGAAATCAGAAGGTGTTCGGCTGCATGTTCACCGGAAAAGAACACCTGATGCCACAAACCTTGCTCTCCCATTTTAAAAGCTGTATGCGTGCTGCACTGAAGATACCTAAATAACACTGTTTTTGACTGGCCTCTAGTCACTGTGGGCAGCCCTCTGGAGAGAAATGGAGTTTTCTCTAAGGAAACACGGTGCTTCCATAGCATGTGTGGGAGCTCCTCCATTCATGCTCTAGAGCTACAGGGAAATTTGACCAGAGTCCTTGCCTCAAGCTAAAGCCTGAAAAGCCCTGCTGAAGCGAAAGCATGTAGCAGTTTCCATTAGGTCGTATTCGCAGTTCTGCTTTACTTTAAGGTTTTTCACTTTTCCAGACACTAGGCAGCCTCGTGTAGGCACTCTTTTTCCTACAAATACAGTGAGTACCAGCAGTCTCCTTTGCCCTTCTAAGAAACATCCAGACCTAGAAGCCTTTCCCAGTCACTCTATGTGTTCAGAGTGTAGGGCAACTCGCTGTCCCCTTCCTTAGGAAGTTAGATGGACTCAGCTCTTCAACGGTTCCAGGGATTCTGTTCTCTCACGTCCTACAACCCATGGAAGTCTGCCTCATTGCCCTCATTGGAGCTACACTAAGAAACACAATCTGCTTCGCCTTCCTTCTAGGAACTCTTACCCAAGGATCCCATACCTACAGGAGAAAGGAGGCTTGCATTCCTACAGGAACCAATGCAAAGTTTTTCCTGTTACCCTGCAGGACTTTAGAATAGGCTTAGGCCCGAAGGGTTACATAGAGCGTTCCAAGGATGAGAGAGTTCGCTACATGCAGAACACCCTGTGAAGAAAAGTTGATTCCGCAAGGGACCATGGTGTAGCGAGAGTCTCTTTTGACTTGTTAGAAATCAGAAGGGTTTCGATAGCATGGTCACCGGAAAGGAAGACCTGATTGCACAAACCTTACTTTCCCATTTTAAAAGCTTTATCCATGCTGCACTGAAGATACCTAAATAACACTGATTTTGACTGGCCTCTAGTTACTGTAGGCAGCCCTCTGGAAAGAAAAGCAGTTTTCTCTAAGGAAACACGGTGCTTCGATAGCCTGGGTGGGAGCTCCTCCTGTCTCGCTCTAGAGCTACAGGGAAACTTGACGTGAGTCCTTGCCTCAAGCTAAGGCCTGACAAGCCCTGATAAAGGGAAAGCGCTTAGCAGTTTCCATCAGGTCGTACTCGCAGTTCTGATTTACTTTAACGTTTCTTCACTTTTCTAGACACGTATCAGCCTCCTGTAGGCACACTTTTGCCTACAAATACAGTGAGTACCAGCAGGCTCCTCTGCCTTTCTAAGAAACATCCAGGCTCAGTAGTCTTTCCCAGTCAGTCTATGTATTCAGAGGGTAGGGCAACACACTGCACCCTTCCTTTGAAAAGCTAGATGTCCTCAGTGCTCCAACAGCTCCACGAATTCTGTTCTCTCACGTCCTACATGCCATGGACGTCTGCCTCATTGCCCTCATTGGAGCTACACTAAGAAACACAATCTGCTTCGCCTTCCTCTAGGTACTCTTACCCTAGGACCCCATACCTACCGGAGAAAGGAGACTTGCATTCCTAGTGGAACCAAAGCACAGTTTTTCCTGTTACACTGCAGGACTTTAGAATAGGCATAGGCTCGATAGCATACATAGAACGTTCCAAGGACGAGGGAGTTCGATACATGCAGAACACCCTGTGAAGAAAACTTGTTTCAGACGGGACCAGGGTGTAGCTAGAGTCCTTTTGACTTGTGAGAAATCAGAACGTGTTCGGCTGCATGTTCACCATAAAAGAACACCTGATGGCACAAACCTTGCTTTCCCATTTTAAAAGCTCTATCCATGCTGCACTGAAGATACCTACATAACACTGTTTTTGACTGGCCTCTAGTCACTGTGGGCAGCCCTCTGGAAAGAAAAGGAGTTTTCTCTAAGGAAACACGGTGCTTCCATAGCATGGGTGGGAGCTCCTCCTGTCATGCTCTAGAGCTACAGGGAAACTTGACGTGAGTCCTTGCCTCAAGCTAAAGCCTGAAAAGCCCTGCTGAAGCGAAAGCGCTTATCAGTTTCCATTATGTCGTATTCGCCGTTCTGCTTTACTTTAACGATTCTTCACTTTTCCAGACACTAGGCACCCTCGTGTAGGCATCCTTTTTCCTACAAATACAGTGAGTACCAGCAGTCTCCTTTTCCCTTCCAAGAAACATCCAGGCCTAGAAGTCTTTATCAGTCACTCTATGTATTCAGAGGGTAGGGCAACTCGCTGCACCCTTCCTTAGGAAGCTAGACGGACTCAGCTCTTCCACAGCTCCAGGGATTCTGTTCTCTCACATTCTACATGCCATGGAAGTCTGCCTCATTGCCCTCTTTGGATCTACACTAAGAAACACAATCTGCTTCGCCTTCCTTCTAGGGACTCTTACCCAAGGACCCCATACCTACAGGAGAAAGGAGGCTTGCATTCCTACTGGAACAAAATCACAGATTTTCCTGTTACACTGCAGGACTTTAGAATAGGCTTAGGCCTGATGGCAAACATAGAACGTTCCCAGGATGAGGGAGTTCGATACATGCAGAACACCCAGCGAAGAAAAGTTGATTCAGCAAGGGGCCAGGGTGTAGCTAAAGTCCCTTTTGACTTGTTAGAAATCAGAAGGTGTTCGGCTGCATGTTCACCGGAAAAGAACACCTGATGCCACAAACCTTGCTCTCCCATTTTAAAAGCTGTATGCGTGCTGCACTGAAGATACCTAAATAACACTGTTTTTGACTGGCCTCTAGTCACTGTGGGCAGCCCTCTGGAGAGAAATGGAGTTTTCTCTAAGGAAACACGGTGCTTCCATAGCATGTGTGGGAGCTCCTCCATTCATGCTCTAGAGCTACAGGGAAATTTGACCAGAGTCCTTGCCTCAAGCTAAAGCCTGAAAAGCCCTGCTGAAGCGAAAGCATGTAGCAGTTTCCATTAGGTCGTATTCGCAGTTCTGCTTTACTTTAAGGTTTTTCACTTTTCCAGACACTAGGCAGCCTCGTGTAGGCACTCTTTTTCCTACAAATACAGTGAGTACCAGCAGTCTCCTTTGCCCTTCTAAGAAACATCCAGACCTAGAAGCCTTTCCCAGTCACTCTATGTGTTCAGAGTGTAAGGCAACTCGCTGTCCCCTTCCTTAGGAAGTTAGATGGACTCAGCTCTTCAACAGTTCCAGGGATTCTGTTCTCTCACGTCCTACAACCCATGGAAGTCTGCCTCATTGCCCTCATTGGAGCTACACTAAGAAACACAATCTGCTTCGCCTTCCTTCTAGGAACTCTTACCCAAGGATCCCATACCTACAGGAGAAAGGAGGCTTGCATTCCTACAGGAACCAATGCAAAGTTTTTCCTGTTACCCTGCAGGACTTTAGAATAGGCTTAGGCCCGAAGGGTTACATAGAGCGTTCCAAGGATGAGAGAGTTCGCTACATGCAGAACACCCTGTGAAGAAAAGTTGATTCCGCAAGGGACCATGGTGTAGCGAGAGTCTCTTTTGACTTGTTAGAAATCAGAAGGGTTTCGATAGCATGGTCACCGGAAAGGAAGACCTGATTGCACAAACCTTACTTTCCCATTTTAAAAGCTTTATCCATGCTGCACTGAAGATACCTAAATAACACTGATTTTGACTGGCCTCTAGTTACTGTAGGCAGCCCTCTGGAAAGAAAAGCAGTTTTCTCTAAGGAAACACGGTGCTTCGATAGCCTGGGTGGGAGCTCCTCCTGTCTCGCTCTAGAGCTACAGGGAAACTTGACGTGAGTCCTTGCCTCAAGCTAAGGCCTGACAAGCCCTGGTGAAGCGAAAGCGTGTAGCAGTTTCCATTAGGTCGTATTCGCAGTTCTGCTTTTCTTTAACGTTTCTTCACTTTTCCAGACACTAGGCACCCTCGTGTAGGCACTCTTTTCCCTACAAATACAGTGAGTACCAGCAGGCTCCTCTGCCTTTCTAAGAAACATCCAGGCTCAGTAGTCTTTCCCAGTCAGTCTATGTATTCAGAGGGTAGGGCAACACACTGCACCCTTCCTTTGAAAAGCTAGATGTCCTCAGTGCTCCAACAGCTCCACGAATTCTGTTCTCTCACGTCCTACATGCCATGGAAGTCTGCCTCATTGCCCTCATTGGAGCTACACTAAGAAACACAATCTGCTTCGCCTTCCTCTAGGAACTCTTACCCTAGGACCCCATACCTACCGGAGAAAGGAGACTTGCATTCCTAGTGGAACCAAAGCACAGTTTTTCCTGTTACACTGCAGGACTTTAGAATAGGCATAGGCTCGATAGCATACATAGAACGTTCCAAGGACGAGGGAGTTCGATACATGCAGAACACCCTGTGAAGAAAACTTGTTTCAGACGGGACCAGGGTGTAGCTAGAGTCCTTTTGACTTGTGAGAAATCAGAACGTGTTCGGCTGCATGTTCACCATAAAAGAACACCTGATGGCACAAACCTTGCTTTCCCATTTTAAAAGCTCTATCCATGCTGCACTGAAGATACCTACATAACACTGTTTTTGACTGGCCTCTAGTCACTGTGGGCAGCCCTCTGGAAAGAAAAGGAGTTTTCTCTAAGGAAACACGGTGCTTCCATAGCATGGGTGGGAGCTCCTCCTGTCATGCTCTAGAGCTACAGGGAAACTTGACGTGAGTCCTTGCCTCAAGCTAAAGCCTGAAAAGCCCTGCTGAAGCGAAAGCGCTTATCAGTTTCCATTATGTCGTATTCGCCGTTCTGCTTTACTTTAACGATTCTTCACTTTTCCAGACACTAGGCACCCTCGTGTAGGCATCCTTTTTCCTACAAATACAGTGAGTACCAGCAGTCTCCTTTTCCCTTCCAAGAAACATCCAGGCCTAGAAGTCTTTATCAGTCACTCTATGTATTCAGAGGGTAGGGCAACTCGCTGCACCCTTCCTTAGGAAGCTAGACGGACTCAGCTCTTCCACAGCTCCAGGGATTCTGCTCTCTCACATTCTACATGCCATGGAAGTCTGCCTCATTGCCCTCTTTGGAGCTACACTAAGAAACACAATCTGCTTCGCCTTCCTTCTAGGGACTCTTACCCAAGGACCCCATACCTACAGGAGAAAGGAGGCTTGCATTCCTACTGGAACAAAATCACAGATTTTCCTGTTACACTGCAGGCCTTTAGAATAGGCTTAGGCCTGATGGCAAACATAGAACGTTCCCAGGATGAGGGAGTTCGATACATGCAGAACACCCCGCGAAGAAAAGTTGATTCAGCAAGGGGCCAGGGTGTAGCTAAAGTCCCTTTTGACTTGTTAGAAATCAGAAGGTGTTCGGCTGCATGTTCACCGGAAAAGAACACCTGATGCCACAAACCTTGCTCTCCCATTTTAAAAGCTGTATGCGTGCTGCACTGAAGATACCTAAATAACACTGTTTTTGACTGGCCTCTAGTCACTGTGGGCAGCCCTCTGGAGAGAAATGGAGTTTTCTCTAAGGAAACACGGTGCTTCCATAGCATGTGTGGGAGCTCCTCCATTCATGCTCTAGAGCTACAGGGAAATTTGACCAGAGTCCTTGCCTCAAGCTAAAGCCTGAAAAGCCCTGCTGAAGCGAAAGCATGTAGCAGTTTCCATTAGGTCGTATTCGCAGTTCTGCTTTACTTTAAGGTTTTTCACTTTTCCAGACACTAGGCAGCCTCGTGTAGGCACTCTTTTTCCTACAAATACAGTGAGTACCAGCAGTCTCCTTTGCCCTTCTAAGAAACATCCAGACCTAGAAGCCTTTCCCAGTCACTCTATGTGTTCAGAGTGTAGGGCAACTCGCTGTCCCCTTCCTTAGGAAGTTAGATGGACTCAGCTCTTCAACAGTTCCAGGGATTCTGTTCTCTCACGTCCTACAACCCATGGAAGTCTGCCTCATTGCCCTCATTGGAGCTACACTAAGAAACACAATCTGCTTCGCCTTCCTTCTAGGAACTCTTACCCAAGGATCCCATACCTACAGGAGAAAGGAGGCTTGCATTCCTACAGGAACCAATGCAAAGTTTTTCCTGTTACCCTGCAGGACTTTAGAATAGGCTTAGGCCCGAAGGGTTACATAGAGCGTTCCAAGGATGAGAGAGTTCGCTACATGCAGAACACCCTGTGAAGAAAAGTTGATTCCGCAAGGGACCATGGTGTAGCGAGAGTCTCTTTTGACTTGTTAGAAATCAGAAGGGTTTCGATAGCATGGTCACCGGAAAGGAAGACCTGATTGCACAAACCTTACTTTCCCATTTTAAAAGCTTTATCCATGCTGCACTGAAGATACCTAAATAACACTGATTTTGACTGGCCTCTAGTTACTGTAGGCAGCCCTCTGGAAAGAAAAGCAGTTTTCTCTAAGGAAACACGGTGCTTCGATAGCCTGGGTGGGAGCTCCTCCTGTCTCGCTCTAGAGCTACAGGGAAACTTGACGTGAGTCCTTGCCTCAAGCTAAGGCCTGACAAGCCCTGATAAAGGGAAAGCGCTTAGCAGTTTCCATCAGGTCGTACTCGCAGTTCTGATTTACTTTAACGTTTCTTCACTTTTCTAGACACGTATCAGCCTCCTGTAGGCACACTTTTGCCTACAAATACAGTGAGTACCAGCAGGCTCCTCTGCCTTTCTAAGAAACATCCAGGCTCAGTAGTCTTTCCCAGTCAGTCTATGTATTCAGAGGGTAGGGCAACACACTGCACCCTTCCTTGGGAAAGCTAGATGTCCTCAGCGCTCCAACAGCTCCACGGATTCTGTTCTCTCACGTCCTACATGCCATGGAAGTCTGCCTCATTGCCCTCATTGGAGCTACACTAAGAAACACAATCTGCTTCGCCTTCCTCTAGGAACTCTTACCCTAGGACCCCATACCTACCGGAGAAAGGAGACTTGCATTCCTAGTGGAACCAAAGCACAGTTTTTCCTGTTACACTGCAGGACTTTAGAATAGGCATAGGCTCGATAGCATACATAGAACGTTCCAAGGACGAGGGAGTTCGATACATGCAGAACACCCTGTGAAGAAAACTTGTTTCAGACGGGACCAGGGTGTAGCTAGAGTCCTTTTGACTTGTGAGAAATCAGAACGTGTTCGGCTGCATGTTCACCATAAAAGAACACCTGATGGCACAAACCTTGCTTTCCCATTTTAAAAGCTCTATCCATGCTGCACTGAAGATACCTACATAACACTGTTTTTGACTGGCCTCTAGTCACTGTGGGCAGCCCTCTGGAAAGAAAAGGAGTTTTCTCTAAGGAAACACGGTGCTTCCATAGCATGGGTGGGAGCTCCTCCTGTCATGCTCTAGAGCTACAGGGAAACTTGACGTGAGTCCTTGCCTCAAGCTAAAGCCTGAAAAGCCCTGCTGAAGCGAAAGCGCTTATCAGTTTCCATTATGTCGTATTCGCCGTTCTGCTTTACTTTAACGATTCTTCACTTTTCCAGACACTAGGCACCCTCGTGTAGGCATCCTTTTTCCTACAAATACAGTGAGTACCAGCAGTCTCCTTTTCCCTTCCAAGAAACATCCAGGCCTAGAAGTCTTTATCAGTCACTCTATGTATTCAGAGGGTAGGGCAACTCGCTGCACCCTTCCTTAGGAAGCTAGACGGACTCAGCTCTTCCACAGCTCCAGGGATTCTGCTCTCTCACATTCTACATGCCATGGAAGTCTGCCTCATTGCCCTCTTTGGAGCTACACTAAGAAACACAATCTGCTTCGCCTTCCTTCTAGGGACTCTTACCCAAGGACCCCATACCTACAGGAGAAAGGAGGCTTGCATTCCTACTGGAACAAAATCACAGATTTTCCTGTTACACTGCAGGCCTTTAGAATAGGCTTAGGCCTGATGGCAAACATAGAACGTTCCCAGGATGAGGGAGTTCGATACATGCAGAACACCCCGCGAAGAAAAGTTGATTCAGCAAGGGGCCAGGGTGTAGCTAAAGTCCCTTTTGACTTGTTAGAAATCAGAAGGTGTTCGGCTGCATGTTCACCGGAAAAGAACACCTGATGCCACAAACCTTGCTCTCCCATTTTAAAAGCTGTATGCGTGCTGCACTGAAGATACCTAAATAACACTGTTTTTGACTGGCCTCTAGTCACTGTGGGCAGCCCTCTGGAGAGAAATGGAGTTTTCTCTAAGGAAACACGGTGCTTCCATAGCATGTGTGGGAGCTCCTCCATTCATGCTCTAGAGCTACAGGGAAATTTGACCAGAGTCCTTGCCTCAAGCTAAAGCCTGAAAAGCCCTGCTGAAGCGAAAGCATGTAGCAGTTTCCATTAGGTCGTATTCGCAGTTCTGCTTTACTTTAAGGTTTTTCACTTTTCCAGACACTAGGCAGCCTCGTGTAGGCACTCTTTTTCCTACAAATACAGTGAGTACCAGCAGTCTCCTTTGCCCTTCTAAGAAACATCCAGACCTAGAAGCCTTTCCCAGTCACTCTATGTGTTCAGAGTGTAGGGCAACTCGCTGTCCCCTTCCTTAGGAAGTTAGATGGACTCAGCTCTTCAACAGTTCCAGGGATTCTGTTCTCTCACGTCCTACAACCCATGGAAGTCTGCCTCATTGCCCTCATTGGAGCTACACTAAGAAACACAATCTGCTTCGCCTTCCTTCTAGGAACTCTTACCCAAGGATCCCATACCTACAGGAGAAAGGAGGCTTGCATTCCTACAGGAACCAATGCAAAGTTTTTCCTGTTACCCTGCAGGACTTTAGAATAGGCTTAGGCCCGAAGGGTTACATAGAGCGTTCCAAGGATGAGAGAGTTCGCTACATGCAGAACACCCTGTGAAGAAAAGTTGATTCCGCAAGGGACCATGGTGTAGCGAGAGTCTCTTTTGACTTGTTAGAAATCAGAAGGGTTTCGATAGCATGGTCACCGGAAAGGAAGACCTGATTGCACAAACCTTACTTTCCCATTTTAAAAGCTTTATCCATGCTGCACTGAAGATACCTAAATAACACTGATTTTGACTGGCCTCTAGTTACTGTAGGCAGCCCTCTGGAAAGAAAAGCAGTTTTCTCTAAGGAAACACGGTGCTTCGATAGCCTGGGTGGGAGCTCCTCCTGTCTCGCTCTAGAGCTACAGGGAAACTTGACGTGAGTCCTTGCCTCAAGCTAAGGCCTGACAAGCCCTGATAAAGGGAAAGCGCTTAGCAGTTTCCATCAGGTCGTACTCGCAGTTCTGATTTACTTTAACGTTTCTTCACTTTTCTAGACACGTATCAGCCTCCTGTAGGCACACTTTTGCCTACAAATACAGTGAGTACCAGCAGGCTCCTCTGCCTTTCTAAGAAACATCCAGGCTCAGTAGTCTTTCCCAGTCAGTCTATGTATTCAGAGGGTAGGGCAACACACTGCACCCTTCCTTGGGAAAGCTAGATGTCCTCAGCGCTCCAACAGCTCCACGGATTCTGTTCTCTCACGTCCTACATGCCATGGAAGTCTGCCTCATTGCCCTCATTGGAGCTACACTAAGAAACACAATCTGCTTCGCCTTCCTCTAGGAACTCTTACCCTAGGACCCCATACCTACCGGAGAAAGGAGACTTGCATTCCTAGTGGAACCAAAGCACAGTTTTTCCTGTTACACTGCAGGACTTTAGAATAGGCATAGGCTCGATAGCATACATAGAACGTTCCAAGGACGAGGGAGTTCGATACATGCAGAACACCCTGTGAAGAAAACTTGTTTCAGACGGGACCAGGGTGTAGCTAGAGTCCTTTTGACTTGTGAGAAATCAGAACGTGTTCGGCTGCATGTTCACCATAAAAGAACACCTGATGGCACAAACCTTGCTTTCCCATTTTAAAAGCTCTATCCATGCTGCACTGAAGATACCTACATAACACTGTTTTTGACTGGCCTCTAGTCACTGTGGGCAGCCCTCTGGAAAGAAAAGGAGTTTTCTCTAAGGAAACACGGTGCTTCCATAGCATGGGTGGGAGCTCCTCCTGTCATGCTCTAGAGCTACAGGGAAACTTGACGTGAGTCCTTGCCTCAAGCTAAAGCCTGAAAAGCCCTGCTGAAGCGAAAGCGCTTATCAGTTTCCATTATGTCGTATTCGCCGTTCTGCTTTACTTTAACGATTCTTCACTTTTCCAGACACTAGGCACCCTCGTGTAGGCATCCTTTTTCCTACAAATACAGTGAGTACCAGCAGTCTCCTTTTCCCTTCCAAGAAACATCCAGGCCTAGAAGTCTTTATCAGTCACTCTATGTATTCAGAGGGTAGGGCAACTCGCTGCACCCTTCCTTAGGAAGCTAGACGGACTCAGCTCTTCCACAGCTCCAGGGATTCTGCTCTCTCACATTCTACATGCCATGGAAGTCTGCCTCATTGCCCTCTTTGGAGCTACACTAAGAAACACAATCTGCTTCGCCTTCCTTCTAGGGACTCTTACCCAAGGACCCCATACCTACAGGAGAAAGGAGGCTTGCATTCCTACTGGAACAAAATCACAGATTTTCCTGTTACACTGCAGGCCTTTAGAATAGGCTTAGGCCTGATGGCAAACATAGAACGTTCCCAGGATGAGGGAGTTCGATACATGCAGAACACCCCGCGAAGAAAAGTTGATTCAGCAAGGGGCCAGGGTGTAGCTAAAGTCCCTTTTGACTTGTTAGAAATCAGAAGGTGTTCGGCTGCATGTTCACCGGAAAAGAACACCTGATGCCACAAACCTTGCTCTCCCATTTTAAAAGCTGTATGCGTGCTGCACTGAAGATACCTAAATAACACTGTTTTTGACTGGCCTCTAGTCACTGTGGGCAGCCCTCTGGAGAGAAATGGAGTTTTCTCTAAGGAAACACGGTGCTTCCATAGCATGTGTGGGAGCTCCTCCATTCATGCTCTAGAGCTACAGGGAAATTTGACCAGAGTCCTTGCCTCAAGCTAAAGCCTGAAAAGCCCTGCTGAAGCGAAAGCATGTAGCAGTTTCCATTAGGTCGTATTCGCAGTTCTGCTTTACTTTAAGGTTTTTCACTTTTCCAGACACTAGGCAGCCTCGTGTAGGCACTCTTTTTCCTACAAATACAGTGAGTACCAGCAGTCTCCTTTGCCCTTCTAAGAAACATCCAGACCTAGAAGCCTTTCCCAGTCACTCTATGTGTTCAGAGTGTAGGGCAACTCGCTGTCCCCTTCCTTAGGAAGTTAGATGGACTCAGCTCTTCAACAGTTCCAGGGATTCTGTTCTCTCACGTCCTACAACCCATGGAAGTCTGCCTCATTGCCCTCATTGGAGCTACACTAAGAAACACAATCTGCTTCGCCTTCCTTCTAGGAACTCTTACCCAAGGATCCCATACCTACAGGAGAAAGGAGGCTTGCATTCCTACAGGAACCAATGCAAAGTTTTTCCTGTTACCCTGCAGGACTTTAGAATAGGCTTAGGCCCGAAGGGTTACATAGAGCGTTCCAAGGATGAGAGAGTTCGCTACATGCAGAACACCCTGTGAAGAAAAGTTGATTCCGCAAGGGACCATGGTGTAGCGAGAGTCTCTTTTGACTTGTTAGAAATCAGAAGGGTTTCGATAGCATGGTCACCGGAAAGGAAGACCTGATTGCACAAACCTTACTTTCCCATTTTAAAAGCTTTATCCATGCTGCACTGAAGATACCTAAATAACACTGATTTTGACTGGCCTCTAGTTACTGTAGGCAGCCCTCTGGAAAGAAAAGCAGTTTTCTCTAAGGAAACACGGTGCTTCGATAGCCTGGGTGGGAGCTCCTCCTGTCTCGCTCTAGAGCTACAGGGAAACTTGACGTGAGTCCTTGCCTCAAGCTAAGGCCTGACAAGCCCTGATAAAGGGAAAGCGCTTAGCAGTTTCCATCAGGTCGTACTCGCAGTTCTGATTTACTTTAACGTTTCTTCACTTTTCTAGACACGTATCAGCCTCCTGTAGGCACACTTTTGCCTACAAATACAGTGAGTACCAGCAGGCTCCTCTGCCTTTCTAAGAAACATCCAGGCTCAGTAGTCTTTCCCAGTCAGTCTATGTATTCAGAGGGTAGGGCAACACACTGCACCCTTCCTTGGGAAAGCTAGATGTCCTCAGCGCTCCAACAGCTCCACGGATTCTGTTCTCTCACGTCCTACATGCCATGGAAGTCTGCCTCATTGCCCTCATTGGAGCTACACTAAGAAACACAATCTGCTTCGCCTTCCTCTAGGAACCCTTACCCTAGGACCCCATACCTACCGGAGAAAGGAGACTTGCATTCCTAGTGGAACCAAAGCACAGTTTTTCCTGTTACACTGCAGGACTTTAGAATAGGCATAGGCTCGATAGCATACATAGAACGTTCCAAGGACGAGGGAGTTCGATACATGCAGAACACCCTGTGAAGAAAACTTGTTTCAGACGGGACCAGGGTGTAGCTAGAGTCCTTTTGACTTGTGAGAAATCAGAACGTGTTCGGCTGCATGTTCACCATAAAAGAACACCTGATGGCACAAACCTTGCTTTCCCATTTTAAAAGCTCTATCCATGCTGCACTGAAGATACCTACATAACACTGTTTTTGACTGGCCTCTAGTCACTGTGGGCAGCCCTCTGGAAAGAAAAGGAGTTTTCTCTAAGGAAACACGGTGCTTCCATAGCATGGGTGGGAGCTCCTCCTGTCATGCTCTAGAGCTACAGGGAAACTTGACGTGAGTCCTTGCCTCAAGCTAAAGCCTGAAAAGCCCTGCTGAAGCGAAAGCGCTTATCAGTTTCCATTATGTCGTATTCGCCGTTCTGCTTTACTTTAACGATTCTTCACTTTTCCAGACACTAGGCACCCTCGTGTAGGCATCCTTTTTCCTACAAATACAGTGAGTACCAGCAGTCTCCTTTTCCCTTCCAAGAAACATCCAGGCCTAGAAGTCTTTATCAGTCACTCTATGTATTCAGAGGGTAGGGCAACTCGCTGCACCCTTCCTTAGGAAGCTAGACGGACTCAGCTCTTCCACAGCTCCAGGGATTCTGTTCTCTCACATTCTACATGCCATGGAAGTCTGCCTCATTGCCCTCTTTGGAGCTACACTAAGAAACACAATCTGCTTCGCCTTCCTTCTAGGGACTCTTACCCAAGGACCCCATACCTACAGGAGAAAGGAGGCTTGCATTCCTACTGGAACAAAATCACAGATTTTCCTGTTACACTGCAGGACTTTAGAATAGGCTTAGGCCTGATGGCAAACATAGAACGTTCCCAGGATGAGGGAGTTCGATACATGCAGAACACCCCGCGAAGAAAAGTTGATTCAGCAAGGGGCCAGGGTGTAGCTAAAGTCCCTTTTGACTTGTTAGAAATCAGAAGGTGTTCGGCTGCATGTTCACCGGAAAAGAACACCTGATGCCACAAACCTTGCTCTCCCATTTTAAAAGCTGTATGCGTGCTGCACTGAAGATACCTAAATAACACTGTTTTTGACTGGCCTCTAGTCACTGTGGGCAGCCCTCTGGAGAGAAATGGAGTTTTCTCTAAGGAAACACGGTGCTTCCATAGCATGTGTGGGAGCTCCTCCATTCATGCTCTAGAGCTACAGGGAAATTTGACCAGAGTCCTTGCCTCAAGCTAAAGCCTGAAAAGCCCTGCTGAAGCGAAAGCATGTAGCAGTTTCCATTAGGTCGTATTCGCAGTTCTGCTTTACTTTAAGGTTTTTCACTTTTCCAGACACTAGGCAGCCTCGTGTAGGCACTCTTTTTCCTACAAATACAGTGAGTACCAGCAGTCTCCTTTGCCCTTCTAAGAAACATCCAGACCTAGAAGCCTTTCCCAGTCACTCTATGTGTTCAGAGTGTAGGGCAACTCGCTGTCCCCTTCCTTAGGAAGTTAGATGGACTCAGCTCTTCAACAGTTCCAGGGATTCTGTTCTCTCACGTCCTACAACCCATGGAAGTCTGCCTCATTGCCCTCATTGGAGCTACACTAAGAAACACAATCTGCTTCGCCTTCCTTCTAGGAACTCTTACCCAAGGATCCCATACCTACAGGAGAAAGGAGGCTTGCATTCCTACAGGAACCAATGCAAAGTTTTTCCTGTTACCCTGCAGGACTTTAGAATAGGCTTAGGCCCGAAGGGTTACATAGAGCGTTCCAAGGATGAGAGAGTTCGCTACATGCAGAACACCCTGTGAAGAAAAGTTGATTCCGCAAGGGACCATGGTGTAGCGAGAGTCTCTTTTGACTTGTTAGAAATCAGAAGGGTTTCGATAGCATGGTCACCGGAAAGGAAGACCTGATTGCACAAACCTTACTTTCCCATTTTAAAAGCTTTATCCATGCTGCACTGAAGATACCTAAATAACACTGATTTTGACTGGCCTCTAGTTACTGTAGGCAGCCCTCTGGAAAGAAAAGCAGTTTTCTCTAAGGAAACACGGTGCTTCGATAGCCTGGGTGGGAGCTCCTCCTGTCTCGCTCTAGAGCTACAGGGAAACTTGACGTGAGTCCTTGCCTCAAGCTAAGGCCTGACAAGCCCTGATAAAGGGAAAGCGCTTAGCAGTTTCCATCAGGTCGTACTCGCAGTTCTGATTTACTTTAACGTTTCTTCACTTTTCTAGACACGTATCAGCCTCCTGTAGGCACACTTTTGCCTACAAATACAGTGAGTACCAGCAGGCTCCTCTGCCTTTCTAAGAAACATCCAGGCTCAGTAGTCTTTCCCAGTCAGTCTATGTATTCAGAGGGTAGGGCAACACACTGCACCCTTCCTTGGGAAAGCTAGATGTCCTCAGCGCTCCAACAGCTCCACGGATTCTGTTCTCTCACGTCCTACATGCCATGGAAGTCTGCCTCATTGCCCTCATTGGAGCTACACTAAGAAACACAATCTGCTTCGCCTTCCTCTGGGAACTCTTACCCTAGGACCCCATACCTACCGGAGAAAGGAGACTTGCATTCCTAGTGGAACCAAAGCACAGTTTTTCCTGTTACACTGCAGGACTTTAGAATAGGCATAGGCTCGATAGCATACATAGAACGTTCCAAGGACGAGGGAGTTCGATACATGCAGAACACCCTGTGAAGAAAACTTGTTTCAGACGGGACCAGGGTGTAGCTAGAGTCCTTTTGACTTGTGAGAAATCAGAACGTGTTCGGCTGCATGTTCACCATAAAAGAACACCTGATGGCACAAACCTTGCTTTCCCATTTTAAAAGCTCTATCCATGCTGCACTGAAGATACCTACATAACACTGTTTTTGACTGGCCTCTAGTCACTGTGGGCAGCCCTCTGGAAAGAAAAGGAGTTTTCTCTAAGGAAACACGGTGCTTCCATAGCATGGGTGGGAGCTCCTCCTGTCATGCTCTAGAGCTACAGGGAAACTTGACGTGAGTCCTTGCCTCAAGCTAAAGCCTGAAAAGCCCTGCTGAAGCGAAAGCGCTTATCAGTTTCCATTATGTCGTATTCGCCGTTCTGCTTTACTTTAACGATTCTTCACTTTTCCAGACACTAGGCACCCTCGTGTAGGCATCCTTTTTCCTACAAATACAGTGAGTACCAGCAGTCTCCTTTTCCCTTCCAAGAAACATCCAGGCCTAGAAGTCTTTATCAGTCACTCTATGTATTCAGAGGGTAGGGCAACTCGCTGCACCCTTCCTTAGGAAGCTAGACGGACTCAGCTCTTCCACAGCTCCAGGGATTCTGTTCTCTCACATTCTACATGCCATGGAAGTCTGCCTCATTGCCCTCTTTGGAGCTACACTAAGAAACACAATCTGCTTCGCCTTCCTTCTAGGGACTCTTACCCAAGGACCCCATACCTACAGGAGAAAGGAGGCTTGCATTCCTACTGGAACAAAATCACAGATTTTCCTGTTACACTGCAGGACTTTAGAATAGGCTTAGGCCTGATGGCAAACATAGAACGTTCCCAGGATGAGGGAGTTCGATACATGCAGAACACCCCGCGAAGAAAAGTTGATTCAGCAAGGGGCCAGGGTGTAGCTAAAGTCCCTTTTGACTTGTTAGAAATCAGAAGGTGTTCGGCTGCATGTTCACCGGAAAAGAACACCTGATGCCACAAACCTTGCTCTCCCATTTTAAAAGCTGTATGCGTGCTGCACTGAAGATACCTAAATAACACTGTTTTTGACTGGCCTCTAGTCACTGTGGGCAGCCCTCTGGAGAGAAATGGAGTTTTCTCTAAGGAAACACGGTGCTTCCATAGCATGTGTGGGAGCTCCTCCATTCATGCTCTAGAGCTACAGGGAAATTTGACCAGAGTCCTTGCCTCAAGCTAAAGCCTGAAAAGCCCTGCTGAAGCGAAAGCATGTAGCAGTTTCCATTAGGTCGTATTCGCAGTTCTGCTTTACTTTAAGGTTTTTCACTTTTCCAGACACTAGGCAGCCTCGTGTAGGCACTCTTTTTCCTACAAATACAGTGAGTACCAGCAGTCTCCTTTGCCCTTCTAAGAAACATCCAGACCTAGAAGCCTTTCCCAGTCACTCTATGTGTTCAGAGTGTAGGGCAACTCGCTGTCCCCTTCCTTAGGAAGTTAGATGGACTCAGCTCTTCAACAGTTCCAGGGATTCTGTTCTCTCACGTCCTACAACCCATGGAAGTCTGCCTCATTGCCCTCATTGGAGCTACACTAAGAAACACAATCTGCTTCGCCTTCCTTCTAGGAACTCTTACCCAAGGATCCCATACCTACAGGAGAAAGGAGGCTTGCATTCCTACAGGAACCAATGCAAAGTTTTTCCTGTTACCCTGCAGGACTTTAGAATAGGCTTAGGCCCGAAGGGTTACATAGAGCGTTCCAAGGATGAGAGAGTTCGCTACATGCAGAACACCCTGTGAAGAAAAGTTGATTCCGCAAGGGACCATGGTGTAGCGAGAGTCTCTTTTGACTTGTTAGAAATCAGAAGGGTTTCGATAGCATGGTCACCGGAAAGGAAGACCTGATTGCACAAACCTTACTTTCCCATTTTAAAAGCTTTATCCATGCTGCACTGAAGATACCTAAATAACACTGATTTTGACTGGCCTCTAGTTACTGTAGGCAGCCCTCTGGAAAGAAAAGCAGTTTTCTCTAAGGAAACACGGTGCTTCGATAGCCTGGGTGGGAGCTCCTCCTGTCTCGCTCTAGAGCTACAGGGAAACTTGACGTGAGTCCTTGCCTCAAGCTAAGGCCTGACAAGCCCTGATAAAGGGAAAGCGCTTAGCAGTTTCCATCAGGTCGTACTCGCAGTTCTGATTTACTTTAACGTTTCTTCACTTTTCTAGACACGTATCAGCCTCCTGTAGGCACACTTTTGCCTACAAATACAGTGAGTACCAGCAGGCTCCTCTGCCTTTCTAAGAAACATCCAGGCTCAGTAGTCTTTCCCAGTCAGTCTATGTATTCAGAGGGTAGGGCAACACACTGCACCCTTCCTTGGGAAAGCTAGATGTCCTCAGCGCTCCAACAGCTCCACGGATTCTGTTCTCTCACGTCCTACATGCCATGGAAGTCTGCCTCATTGCCCTCATTGGAGCTACACTAAGAAACACAATCTGCTTCGCCTTCCTCTGGGAACTCTTACCCTAGGACCCCATACCTACCGGAGAAAGGAGACTTGCATTCCTAGTGGAACCAAAGCACAGTTTTTCCTGTTACACTGCAGGACTTTAGAGTAGGCATAGGCTCGATAGCATACATAGAACGTTCCAAGGACGAGGGAGTTCGATACATGCAGAACACCCTGTGAAGAAAACTTGTTTCAGACGGGACCAGGGTGTAGCTAGAGTCCTTTTGACTTGTGAGAAATCAGAACGTGTTCGGCTGCATGTTCACCATAAAAGAACACCTGATGGCACAAACCTTGCTTTCCCATTTTAAAATCTCTATCCATGCTGCACTGAAGATACCTACATAACACTGTTTTTGACTGGCCTCTAGTCACTGTGGGCAGCCCTCTGGAAAGAAAAGGAGTTTTCTCTAAGGAAACACGGTGCTTCCATAGCATGGGTGGGAGCTCCTCCTGTCATGCTCTAGAGCTACAGGGAAACTTGACGTGAGTCCTTGCCTCAAGCTAAAGCCTGAAAAGCCCTGCTGAAGCGAAAGCGCTTATCAGTTTCCATTATGTCGTATTCGCCGTTCTGCTTTACTTTAACGATTCTTCACTTTTCCAGACACTAGGCACCCTCGTGTAGGCATCCTTTTTCCTACAAATACAGTGAGTACCAGCAGTCTCCTTTTCCCTTCCAAGAAACATCCAGGCCTAGAAGTCTTTATCAGTCACTCTATGTATTCAGAGGGTAGGGCAACTCGCTGCACCCTTCCTTAGGAAGCTAGACGGACTCAGCTCTTCCACAGCTCCAGGGATTCTGTTCTCTCACATTCTACATGCCATGGAAGTCTGCCTCATTGCCCTCTTTGGAGCTACACTAAGAAACACAATCTGCTTCGCCTTCCTTCTAGGGACTCTTACCCAAGGACCCCATACCTACAGGAGAAAGGAGGCTTGCATTCCTACTGGAACAAAATCACAGATTTTCCTGTTACACTGCAGGCCTTTAGAATAGGCTTAGGCCTGATGGCAAACATAGAACGTTCCCAGGATGAGGGAGTTCGATACATGCAGAACACCCCGCGAAGAAAAGTTGATTCAGCAAGGGGCCAGGGTGTAGCTAAAGTCCCTTTTGACTTGTTAGAAATCAGAAGGTGTTCGGCTGCATGTTGACCGGAAAAGAACACCTGATGCCACAAACCTTGCTCTCCCATTTTAAAAGCTGTATGCGTGCTGCACTGAAGATACCTAAATAACACTGTTTTTGACTGGCCTCTAGTCACTGTGGGCAGCCCTCTGGAGAGAAATGGAGTTTTCTCTAAGGAAACACGGTGCTTCCATAGCATGTGTGGGAGCTCCTCCATTCATGCTCTAGAGCTACAGGGAAATTTGACCAGAGTCCTTGCCTCAAGCTAAAGCCTGAAAAGCCCTGCTGAAGCGAAAGCATGTAGCAGTTTCCATTAGGTCGTATTCGCAGTTCTGCTTTACTTTAAGGTTTTTCACTTTTCCAGACACTAGGCAGCCTCGTGTAGGCACTCTTTTTCCTACAAATACAGTGAGTACCAGCAGTCTCCTTTGCCCTTCTAAGAAACATCCAGACCTAGAAGCCTTTCCCAGTCACTCTATGTGTTCAGAGTGTAGGGCAACTCGCTGTCCCCTTCCTTAGGAAGTTAGATGGACTCAGCTCTTCAACAGTTCCAGGGATTCTGTTCTCTCACGTCCTACAACCCATGGAAGTCTGCCTCATTGCCCTCATTGGAGCTACACTAAGAAACACAATCTGCTTCGCCTTCCTTCTAGGAACTCTTACCCAAGGATCCCATACCTACAGGAGAAAGGAGGCTTGCATTCCTACAGGAACCAATGCAAAGTTTTTCCTGTTACCCTGCAGGACTTTAGAATAGGCTTAGGCCCGAAGGGTTACATAGAGCGTTCCAAGGATGAGAGAGTTCGCTACATGCAGAACACCCTGTGAAGAAAAGTTGATTCCGCAAGGGACCATGGTGTAGCGAGAGTCTCTTTTGACTTGTTAGAAATCAGAAGGGTTTCGATAGCATGGTCACCGGAAAGGAAGACCTGATTGCACAAACCTTACTTTCCCATTTTAAAAGCTTTATCCATGCTGCACTGAAGATACCTAAATAACACTGATTTTGACTGGCCTCTAGTTACTGTAGGCAGCCCTCTGGAAAGAAAAGCAGTTTTCTCTAAGGAAACACGGTGCTTCGATAGCCTGGGTGGGAGCTCCTCCTGTCTCGCTCTAGAGCTACAGGGAAACTTGACGTGAGTCCTTGCCTCAAGCTAAGGCCTGACAAGCCCTGATAAAGGGAAAGCGCTTAGCAGTTTCCATCAGGTCGTACTCGCAGTTCTGATTTACTTTAACGTTTCTTCACTTTTCTAGACACGTATCAGCCTCCTGTAGGCACACTTTTGCCTACAAATACAGTGAGTACCAGCAGGCTCCTCTGCCTTTCTAAGAAACATCCAGGCTCAGTAGTCTTTCCCAGTCAGTCTATGTATTCAGAGGGTAGGGCAACACACTGCACCCTTCCTTGGGAAAGCTAGATGTCCTCAGCGCTCCAACAGCTCCACGGATTCTGTTCTCTAAAGTCCTACATGCCATGGAAGTCTGCCTCATTGCCCTCATTGGAGCTACACTAAGAAACACAATCTGCTTCGCCTTCCTCTAGGAACCCTTACCCTAGGACCCCATACCTACCGGAGAAAGGAGACTTGCATTCCTAGTGGAACCAAAGCACAGTTTTTCCTGTTACACTGCAGGACTTTAGAATAGGCATAGGCTCGATAGCATACATAGAACGTTCCAAGGACGAGGGAATTCGATACATGCAGAACACCCTGTGAAGAAAACTTGTTTCAGACGGGACCAGGGTGTAGCTAGAGTCCTTTTGACTTGTGAGAAATCAGAACGTGTTCGGCTGCATGTTCACCATAAAAGAACACCTGATGGCACAAACCTTGCTTTCCCATTTTAAAAGCTCTATCCATGCTGCACTGAAGATACCTACATAACACTGTTTTTGACTGGCCTCTAGTCACTGTGGGCAGCCCTCTGGAAAGAAAAGGAGTTTTCTCTAAGGAAACACGGTGCTTCCATAGCATGGGTGGGAGCTCCTCCTGTCATGCTCTAGAGCTACAGGGAAACTTGACGTGAGTCCTTGCCTCAAGCTAAAGCCTGAAAAGCCCTGCTGAAGCGAAAGCGCTTATCAGTTTCCATTATGTCGTATTCGCCGTTCTGCTTTACTTTAACGATTCTTCACTTTTCCAGACACTAGGCACCCTCGTGTAGGCATCCTTTTTCCTACAAATACAGTGAGTACCAGCAGTCTCCTTTTCCCTTCCAAGAAACATCCAGGCCTAGAAGTCTTTATCAGTCACTCTATGTATTCAGAGGGTAGGGCAACTCGCTGCACCCTTCCTTAGGAAGCTAGACGGACTCAGCTCTTCCACAGCTCCAGGGATTCTGTTCTCTCACATTCTACATGCCATGGAAGTCTGCCTCATTGCCCTCTTTGGAGCTACACTAAGAAACACAATCTGCTTCGCCTTCCTTCTAGGGACTCTTACCCAAGGACCCCATACCTACAGGAGAAAGGAGGCTTGCATTCCTACTGGAACAAAATCACAGATTTTCCTGTTACACTGCAGGCCTTTAGAATAGGCTTAGGCCTGATGGCAAACATAGAACGTTCCCAGGATGAGGGAGTTCGATACATGCAGAACACCCCGCGAAGAAAAGTTGATTCAGCAAGGGGCTAGGGTGTAGCTAAAGTCCCTTTTGACTTGTTAGAAATCAGAAGGTGTTCGGCTGCATGTTGACCGGAAAAGAACACCTGATGCCACAAACCTTGCTCTCCCATTTTAAAAGCTGTATGCGTGCTGCACTGAAGATACCTAAATAACACTGTTTTTGACTGGCCTCTAGTCACTGTGGGCAGCCCTCTGGAGAGAAATGGAGTTTTCTCTAAGGAAACACGGTGCTTCCATAGCATGTGTGGGAGCTCCTCCATTCATGCTCTAGAGCTACAGGGAAATTTGACCAGAGTCCTTGCCTCAAGCTAAAGCCTGAAAAGCCCTGCTGAAGCGAAAGCATGTAGCAGTTTCCATTAGGTCGTATTCGCAGTTCTGCTTTACTTTAAGGTTTTTCACTTTTCCAGACACTAGGCAGCCTCGTGTAGGCACTCTTTTTCCTACAAATACAGTGAGTACCAGCAGTCTCCTTTGCCCTTCTAAGAAACATCCAGACCTAGAAGCCTTTCCCAGTCACTCTATGTGTTCAGAGTGTAGGGCAACTCGCTGTCCCCTTCCTTAGGAAGTTAGATGGACTCAGCTCTTCAACAGTTCCAGGGATTCTGTTCTCTCACGTCCTACAACCCATGGAAGTCTGCCTCATTGCCCTCATTGGAGCTACACTAAGAAACACAATCTGCTTCGCCTTCCTTCTAGGAACTCTTACCCAAGGATCCCATACCTACAGGAGAAAGGAGGCTTGCATTCCTACAGGAACCAATGCAAAGTTTTTCCTGTTACCCTGCAGGACTTTAGAATAGGCTTAGGCCCGAAGGGTTACATAGAGCGTTCCAAGGATGAGAGAGTTCGCTACATGCAGAACACCCTGTGAAGAAAAGTTGATTCCGCAAGGGACCATGGTGTAGCGAGAGTCTCTTTTGACTTGTTAGAAATCAGAAGGGTTTCGATAGCATGGTCACCGGAAAGGAAGACCTGATTGCACAAACCTTACTTTCCCATTTTAAAAGCTTTATCCATGCTGCACTGAAGATACCTAAATAACACTGATTTTGACTGGCCTCTAGTTACTGTAGGCAGCCCTCTGGAAAGAAAAGCAGTTTTCTCTAAGGAAACACGGTGCTTCGATAGCCTGGGTGGGAGCTCCTCCTGTCTCGCTCTAGAGCTACAGGGAAACTTGACGTGAGTCCTTGCCTCAAGCTAAGGCCTGACAAGCCCTGATAAAGGGAAAGCGCTTAGCAGTTTCCATCAGGTCGTACTCGCAGTTCTGATTTACTTTAACGTTTCTTCACTTTTCTAGACACGTATCAGCCTCCTGTAGGCACACTTTTGCCTACAAATACAGTGAGTACCAGCAGGCTCCTCTGCCTTTCTAAGAAACATCCAGGCTCAGTAGTCTTTCCCAGTCAGTCTATGTATTCAGAGGGTAGGGCAACACACTGCACCCTTCCTTGGGAAAGCTAGATGTCCTCAGCGCTCCAACAGCTCCACGGATTCTGTTCTCTCACGTCCTACATGCCATGGAAGTCTGCCTCATTGCCCTCATTGGAGCTACACTAAGAAACACAATCTGCTTCGCCTTCCTCTAGGAACTCTTACCCTAGGACCCCATACCTACCGGAGAAAGGAGACTTGCATTCCTAGTGGAACCAAAGCACAGTTTTTCCTGTTACACTGCAGGACTTTAGAATAGGCATAGGCTCGATAGCATACATAGAACGTTCCAAGGACGAGGGAGTTCGATACATGCAGAACACCCTGTGAAGAAAACTTGTTTCAGACGGGACCAGGGTGTAGCTAGAGTCCTTTTGACTTGTGAGAAATCAGAACGTGTTCGGCTGCATGTTCACCATAAAAGAACACCTGATGGCACAAACCTTGCTTTCCCATTTTAAAAGCTCTATCCATGCTGCACTGAAGATACCTACATAACACTGTTTTTGACTGGCCTCTAGTCACTGTGGGCAGCCCTCTGGAAAGAAAAGGAGTTTTCTCTAAGGAAACACGGTGCTTCCATAGCATGGGTGGGAGCTCCTCCTGTCATGCTCTAGAGCTACAGGGAAACTTGACGTGAGTCCTTGCCTCAAGCTAAAGCCTGAAAAGCCCTGCTGAAGCGAAAGCGCTTATCAGTTTCCATTATGTCGTATTCGCCGTTCTGCTTTACTTTAACGATTCTTCACTTTTCCAGACACTAGGCACCCTCGTGTAGGCATCCTTTTTCCTACAAATACAGTGAGTACCAGCAGTCTCCTTTTCCCTTCCAAGAAACATCCAGGCCTAGAAGTCTTTATCAGTCACTCTATGTATTCAGAGGGTAGGGCAACTCGCTGCACCCTTCCTTAGGAAGCTAGACGGACTCAGCTCTTCCACAGCTCCAGGGATTTTGTTCTCTCACATTCTACATGCCATGGAAGTCTGCCTCATTGCCCTCTTTGGAGCTACACTAAGAAACACAATCTGCTTCGCCTTCCTTCTAGGGACTCTTACCCAAGGACCCCATACCTACAGGAGAAAGGAGGCTTGCATTCCTACTGGAACAAAATCACAGATTTTCCTGTTACACTGCAGGACTTTAGAATAGGCTTAGGCCTGATGGCAAACATAGAACGTTCCCAGGATGAGGGAGTTCGATACATGCAGAACACCCCGCGAAGAAAAGTTGATTCAGCAAGGGGCCAGGGTGTAGCTAAAGTCCCTTTTGACTTGTTAGAAATCAGAAGGTGTTCGGCTGCATGTTCACCGGAAAAGAACACCTGATGCCACAAACCTTGCTCTCCCATTTTAAAAGCTGTATGCGTGCTGCACTGAAGATACCTAAATAACACTGTTTTTGACTGGCCTCTAGTCACTGTGGGCAGCCCTCTGGAGAGAAATGGAGTTTTCTCTAAGGAAACACGGTGCTTCCATAGCATGTGTGGGAGCTCCTCCATTCATGCTCTAGAGCTACAGGGAAATTTGACCAGAGTCCTTGCCTCAAGCTAAAGCCTGAAAAGCCCTGCTGAAGCGAAAGCATGTAGCAGTTTCCATTAGGTCGTATTCGCAGTTCTGCTTTACTTTAAGGTTTTTCACTTTTCCAGACACTAGGCAGCCTCGTGTAGGCACTCTTTTTCCTACAAATACAGTGAGTACCAGCAGTCTCCTTTGCCCTTCTAAGAAACATCCAGACCTAGAAGCCTTTCCCAGTCACTCTATGTGTTCAGAGTGTAGGGCAACTCGCTGTCCCCTTCCTTAGGAAGTTAGATGGACTCAGCTCTTCAACAGTTCCAGGGATTCTGTTCTCTCACGTCCTACAACCCATGGAAGTCTGCCTCATTGCCCTCATTGGAGCTACACTAAGAAACACAATCTGCTTCGCCTTCCTTCTAGGAACTCTTACCCAAGGATCCCATACCTACAGGAGAAAGGAGGCTTGCATTCCTACAGGAACCAATGCAAAGTTTTTCCTGTTACCCTGCAGGACTTTAGAATAGGCTTAGGCCCGAAGGGTTACATAGAGCGTTCCAAGGATGAGAGAGTTCGCTACATGCAGAACACCCTGTGAAGAAAAGTTGATTCCGCAAGGGACCATGGTGTAGCGAGAGTCTCTTTTGACTTGTTAGAAATCAGAAGGGTTTCGATAGCATGGTCACCGGAAAGGAAGACCTGATTGCACAAACCTTACTTTCCCATTTTAAAAGCTTTATCCATGCTGCACTGAAGATACCTAAATAACACTGATTTTGACTGGCCTCTAGTTACTGTAGGCAGCCCTCTGGAAAGAAAAGCAGTTTTCTCTAAGGAAACACGGTGCTTCGATAGCCTGGGTGGGAGCTCCTCCTGTCTCGCTCTAGAGCTACAGGGAAACTTGACGTGAGTCCTTGCCTCAAGCTAAGGCCTGACAAGCCCTGATAAAGGGAAAGCGCTTAGCAGTTTCCATCAGGTCGTACTCGCAGTTCTGATTTACTTTAACGTTTCTTCACTTTTCTAGACACGTATCAGCCTCCTGTAGGCACACTTTTGCCTACAAATACAGTGAGTACCAGCAGGCTCCTCTGCCTTTCTAAGAAACATCCAGGCTCAGTAGTCTTTCCCAGTCAGTCTATGTATTCAGAGGGTAGGGCAACACACTGCACCCTTCCTTGGGAAAGCTAGATGTCCTCAGCGCTCCAACAGCTCCACGGATTCTGTTCTCTCACGTCCTACATGCCATGGAAGTCTGCCTCATTGCCCTCATTGGAGCTACACTAAGAAACACAATCTGCTTCGCCTTCCTCTAGGAACTCTTACCCTAGGACCCCATACCTACCGGAGAAAGGAGACTTGCATTCCTAGTGGAACCAAAGCACAGTTTTTCCTGTTACACTGCAGGACTTTAGAATAGGCATAGGCTCGATAGCATACATAGAACGTTCCAAGGACGAGGGAGTTCGATACATGCAGAACACCCTGTGAAGAAAACTTGTTTCAGACGGGACCAGGGTGTAGCTAGAGTCCTTTTGACTTGTGAGAAATCAGAACGTGTTCGGCTGCATGTTCACCATAAAAGAACACCTGATGGCACAAACCTTGCTTTCCCATTTTAAAAGCTCTATCCATGCTGCACTGAAGATACCTACATAACACTGTTTTTGACTGGCCTCTAGTCACTGTGGGCAGCCCTCTGGAAAGAAAAGGAGTTTTCTCTAAGGAAACACGGTGCTTCCATAGCATGGGTGGGAGCTCCTCCTGTCATGCTCTAGAGCTACAGGGAAACTTGACGTGAGTCCTTGCCTCAAGCTAAAGCCTGAAAAGCCCTGCTGAAGCGAAAGCGCTTATCAGTTTCCATTATGTCGTATTCGCCGTTCTGCTTTACTTTAACGATTCTTCACTTTTCCAGACACTAGGCACCCTCGTGTAGGCATCCTTTTTCCTACAAATACAGTGAGTACCAGCAGTCTCCTTTTCCCTTCCAAGAAACATCCAGGCCTAGAAGTCTTTATCAGTCACTCTATGTATTCAGAGGGTAGGGCAACTCGCTGCACCCTTCCTTAGGAAGCTAGACGGACTCAGCTCTTCCACAGCTCCAGGGATTCTGTTCTCTCACATTCTACATGCCATGGAAGTCTGCCTCATTGCCCTCTTTGGAGCTACACTAAGAAACACAATCTGCTTCGCCTTCCTTCTAGGGACTCTTACCCAAGGACCCCATACCTACAGGAGAAAGGAGGCTTGCATTCCTACTGGAACAAAATCACAGATTTTCCTGTTACACTGCAGGACTTTAGAATAGGCTTAGGCCTGATGGCAAACATAGAACGTTCCCAGGATGAGGGAGTTCGATACATGCAGAACACCCCGCGAAGAAAAGTTGATTCAGCAAGGGGCCAGGGTGTAGCTAAAGTCCCTTTTGACTTGTTAGAAATCAGAAGGTGTTCGGCTGCATGTTCACCGGAAAAGAACACCTGATGCCACAAACCTTGCTCTCCCATTTTAAAAGCTGTATGCGTGCTGCACTGAAGATACCTAAATAACACTGTTTTTGACTGGCCTCTAGTCACTGTGGGCAGCCCTCTGGAGAGAAATGGAGTTTTCTCTAAGGAAACACGGTGCTTCCATAGCATGTGTGGGAGCTCCTCCATTCATGCTCTAGAGCTACAGGGAAATTTGACCAGAGTCCTTGCCTCAAGCTAAAGCCTGAAAAGCCCTGCTGAAGCGAAAGCATGTAGCAGTTTCCATTAGGTCGTATTCGCAGTTCTGCTTTACTTTAAGGTTTTTCACTTTTCCAGACACTAGGCAGCCTCGTGTAGGCACTCTTTTTCCTACAAATACAGTGAGTACCAGCAGTCTCCTTTGCCCTTCTAAGAAACATCCAGACCTAGAAGCCTTTCCCAGTCACTCTATGTGTTCAGAGTGTAGGGCAACTCGCTGTCCCCTTCCTTAGGAAGTTAGATGGACTCAGCTCTTCAACAGTTCCAGGGATTCTGTTCTCTCACGTCCTACAACCCATGGAAGTCTGCCTCATTGCCCTCATTGGAGCTACACTAAGAAACACAATCTGCTTCGCCTTCCTTCTAGGAACTCTTACCCAAGGATCCCATACCTACAGGAGAAAGGAGGCTTGCATTCCTACAGGAACCAATGCAAAGTTTTTCCTGTTACCCTGCAGGACTTTAGAATAGGCTTAGGCCCGAAGGGTTACATAGAGCGTTCCAAGGATGAGAGAGTTCGCTACATGCAGAACACCCTGTGAAGAAAAGTTGATTCCGCAAGGGACCATGGTGTAGCGAGAGTCTCTTTTGACTTGTTAGAAATCAGAAGGGTTTCGATAGCATGGTCACCGGAAAGGAAGACCTGATTGCACAAACCTTACTTTCCCATTTTAAAAGCTTTATCCATGCTGCACTGAAGATACCTAAATAACACTGATTTTGACTGGCCTCTAGTTACTGTAGGCAGCCCTCTGGAAAGAAAAGCAGTTTTCTCTAAGGAAACACGGTGCTTCGATAGCCTGGGTGGGAGCTCCTCCTGTCTCGCTCTAGAGCTACAGGGAAACTTGACGTGAGTCCTTGCCTCAAGCTAAGGCCTGACAAGCCCTGATAAAGGGAAAGCGCTTAGCAGTTTCCATCAGGTCGTACTCGCAGTTCTGATTTACTTTAACGTTTCTTCACTTTTCTAGACACGTATCAGCCTCCTGTAGGCACACTTTTGCCTACAAATACAGTGAGTACCAGCAGGCTCCTCTGCCTTTCTAAGAAACATCCAGGCTCAGTAGTCTTTCCCAGTCAGTCTATGTATTCAGAGGGTAGGGCAACACACTGCACCCTTCCTTGGGAAAGCTAGATGTCCTCAGCGCTCCAACAGCTCCACGGATTCTGTTCTCTCACGTCCTACATGCCATGGAAGTCTGCCTCATTGCCCTCATTGGAGCTACACTAAGAAACACAATCTGCTTCGCCTTCCTCTAGGAACTCTTACCCTAGGACCCCATACCTACCGGAGAAAGGAGACTTGCATTCCTAGTGGAACCAAAGCACAGTTTTTCCTGTTACACTGCAGGACTTTAGAATAGGCATAGGCTCGATAGCATACATAGAACGTTCCAAGGACGAGGGAGTTCGATACATGCAGAACACCCTGTGAAGAAAACTTGTTTCAGACGGGACCAGGGTGTAGCTAGAGTCCTTTTGACTTGTGAGAAATCAGAACGTGTTCGGCTGCATGTTCACCATAAAAGAACACCTGATGGCACAAACCTTGCTTTCCCATTTTAAAAGCTCTATCCATGCTGCACTGAAGATACCTACATAACACTGTTTTTGACTGGCCTCTAGTCACTGTGGGCAGCCCTCTGGAAAGAAAAGGAGTTTTCTCTAAGGAAACACGGTGCTTCCATAGCATGGGTGGGAGCTCCTCCTGTCATGCTCTAGAGCTACAGGGAAACTTGACGTGAGTCCTTGCCTCAAGCTAAAGCCTGAAAAGCCCTGCTGAAGCGAAAGCGCTTATCAGTTTCCATTATGTCGTATTCGCCGTTCTGCTTTACTTTAACGATTCTTCACTTTTCCAGACACTAGGCACCCTCGTGTAGGCATCCTTTTTCCTACAAATACAGTGAGTACCAGCAGTCTCCTTTTCCCTTCCAAGAAACATCCAGGCCTAGAAGTCTTTATCAGTCACTCTATGTATTCAGAGGGTAGGGCAACTCGCTGCACCCTTCCTTAGGAAGCTAGACGGACTCAGCTCTTCCACAGCTCCAGGGATTCTGTTCTCTCACATTCTACATGCCATGGAAGTCTGCCTCATTGCCCTCTTTGGAGCTACACTAAGAAACACAATCTGCTTCGCCTTCCTTCTAGGGACTCTTACCCAAGGACCCCATACCTACAGGAGAAAGGAGGCTTGCATTCCTACTGGAACAAAATCACAGATTTTCCTGTTACACTGCAGGCCTTTAGAATAGGCTTAGGCCTGATGGCAAACATAGAACGTTCCCAGGATGAGGGAGTTCGATACATGCAGAACACCCCGCGAAGAAAAGTTGATTCAGCAAGGGGCTAGGGTGTAGCTAAAGTCCCTTTTGACTTGTTAGAAATCAGAAGGTGTTCGGCTGCATGTTGACCGGAAAAGAACACCTGATGCCACAAACCTTGCTCTCCCATTTTAAAAGCTGTATGCGTGCTGCACTGAAGATACCTAAATAACACTGTTTTTGACTGGCCTCTAGTCACTGTGGGCAGCCCTCTGGAGAGAAATGGAGTTTTCTCTAAGGAAACACGGTGCTTCCATAGCATGTGTGGGAGCTCCTCCATTCATGCTCTAGAGCTACAGGGAAATTTGACCAGAGTCCTTGCCTCAAGCTAAAGCCTGAAAAGCCCTGCTGAAGCGAAAGCATGTAGCAGTTTCCATTAGGTCGTATTCGCAGTTCTGCTTTACTTTAAGGTTTTTCACTTTTCCAGACACTAGGCAGCCTCGTGTAGGCACTCTTTTTCCTACAAATACAGTGAGTACCAGCAGTCTCCTTTGCCCTTCTAAGAAACATCCAGACCTAGAAGCCTTTCCCAGTCACTCTATGTGTTCAGAGTGTAGGGCAACTCGCTGTCCCCTTCCTTAGGAAGTTAGATGGACTCAGCTCTTCAACAGTTCCAGGGATTCTGTTCTCTCACGTCCTACAACCCATGGAAGTCTGCCTCATTGCCCTCATTGGAGCTACACTAAGAAACACAATCTGCTTCGCCTTCCTTCTAGGAACTCTTACCCAAGGATCCCATACCTACAGGAGAAAGGAGGCTTGCATTCCTACAGGAACCAATGCAAAGTTTTTCCTGTTACCCTGCAGGACTTTAGAATAGGCTTAGGCCCGAAGGGTTACATAGAGCGTTCCAAGGATGAGAGAGTTCGCTACATGCAGAACACCCTGTGAAGAAAAGTTGATTCCGCAAGGGACCATGGTGTAGCGAGAGTCTCTTTTGACTTGTTAGAAATCAGAAGGGTTTCGATAGCATGGTCACCGGAAAGGAAGACCTGATTGCACAAACCTTACTTTCCCATTTTAAAAGCTTTATCCATGCTGCACTGAAGATACCTAAATAACACTGATTTTGACTGGCCTCTAGTTACTGTAGGCAGCCCTCTGGAAAGAAAAGCAGTTTTCTCTAAGGAAACACGGTGCTTCGATAGCCTGGGTGGGAGCTCCTCCTGTCTCGCTCTAGAGCTACAGGGAAACTTGACGTGAGTCCTTGCCTCAAGCTAAGGCCTGACAAGCCCTGATAAAGGGAAAGCGCTTAGCAGTTTCCATCAGGTCGTACTCGCAGTTCTGATTTACTTTAACGTTTCTTCACTTTTCTAGACACGTATCAGCCTCCTGTAGGCACACTTTTGCCTACAAATACAGTGAGTACCAGCAGGCTCCTCTGCCTTTCTAAGAAACATCCAGGCTCAGTAGTCTTTCCCAGTCAGTCTATGTATTCAGAGGGTAGGGCAACACACTGCACCCTTCCTTGGGAAAGCTAGATGTCCTCAGCGCTCCAACAGCTCCACGGATTCTGTTCTCTCACGTCCTACATGCCATGGAAGTCTGCCTCATTGCCCTCATTGGAGCTACACTAAGAAACACAATCTGCTTCGCCTTCCTCTAGGAACTCTTACCCTAGGACCCCATACCTACCGGAGAAAGGAGACTTGCATTCCTAGTGGAACCAAAGCACAGTTTTTCCTGTTACACTGCAGGACTTTAGAATAGGCATAGGCTCGATAGCATACATAGAACGTTCCAAGGACGAGGGAGTTCGATACATGCAGAACACCCTGTGAAGAAAACTTGTTTCAGACGGGACCAGGGTGTAGCTAGAGTCCTTTTGACTTGTGAGAAATCAGAACGTGTTCGGCTGCATGTTCACCATAAAAGAACACCTGATGGCACAAACCTTGCTTTCCCATTTTAAAAGCTCTATCCATGCTGCACTGAAGATACCTACATAACACTGTTTTTGACTGGCCTCTAGTCACTGTGGGCAGCCCTCTGGAAAGAAAAGGAGTTTTCTCTAAGGAAACACGGTGCTTCCATAGCATGGGTGGGAGCTCCTCCTGTCATGCTCTAGAGCTACAGGGAAACTTGACGTGAGTCCTTGCCTCAAGCTAAAGCCTGAAAAGCCCTGCTGAAGCGAAAGCGCTTATCAGTTTCCATTATGTCGTATTCGCCGTTCTGCTTTACTTTAACGATTCTTCACTTTTCCAGACACTAGGCACCCTCGTGTAGGCATCCTTTTTCCTACAAATACAGTGAGTACCAGCAGTCTCCTTTTCCCTTCCAAGAAACATCCAGGCCTAGAAGTCTTTATCAGTCACTCTATGTATTCAGAGGGTAGGGCAACTCGCTGCACCCTTCCTTAGGAAGCTAGACGGACTCAGCTCTTCCACAGCTCCAGGGATTCTGTTCTCTCACATTCTACATGCCATGGAAGTCTGCCTCATTGCCCTCTTTGGAGCTACACTAAGAAACACAATCTGCTTCGCCTTCCTTCTAGGGACTCTTACCCAAGGACCCCATACCTACAGGAGAAAGGAGGCTTGCATTCCTACTGGAACAAAATCACAGATTTTCCTGTTACACTGCAGGCCTTTAGAATAGGCTTAGGCCTGATGGCAAACATAGAACGTTCCCAGGATGAGGGAGTTCGATACATGCAGAACACCCCGCGAAGAAAAGTTGATTCAGCAAGGGGCTAGGGTGTAGCTAAAGTCCCTTTTGACTTGTTAGAAATCAGAAGGTGTTCGGCTGCATGTTGACCGGAAAAGAACACCTGATGCCACAAACCTTGCTCTCCCATTTTAAAAGCTGTATGCGTGCTGCACTGAAGATACCTAAATAACACTGTTTTTGACTGGCCTCTAGTCACTGTGGGCAGCCCTCTGGAGAGAAATGGAGTTTTCTCTAAGGAAACACGGTGCTTCCATAGCATGTGTGGGAGCTCCTCCATTCATGCTCTAGAGCTACAGGGAAATTTGACCAGAGTCCTTGCCTCAAGCTAAAGCCTGAAAAGCCCTGCTGAAGCGAAAGCATGTAGCAGTTTCCATTAGGTCGTATTCGCAGTTCTGCTTTACTTTAAGGTTTTTCACTTTTCCAGACACTAGGCAGCCTCGTGTAGGCACTCTTTTTCCTACAAATACAGTGAGTACCAGCAGTCTCCTTTGCCCTTCTAAGAAACATCCAGACCTAGAAGCCTTTCCCAGTCACTCTATGTGTTCAGAGTGTAGGGCAACTCGCTGTCCCCTTCCTTAGGAAGTTAGATGGACTCAGCTCTTCAACAGTTCCAGGGATTCTGTTCTCTCACGTCCTACAACCCATGGAAGTCTGCCTCATTGCCCTCATTGGAGCTACACTAAGAAACACAATCTGCTTCGCCTTCCTTCTAGGAACTCTTACCCAAGGATCCCATACCTACAGGAGAAAGGAGGCTTGCATTCCTACAGGAACCAATGCAAAGTTTTTCCTGTTACCCTGCAGGACTTTAGAATAGGCTTAGGCCCGAAGGGTTACATAGAGCGTTCCAAGGATGAGAGAGTTCGCTACATGCAGAACACCCTGTGAAGAAAAGTTGATTCCGCAAGGGACCATGGTGTAGCGAGAGTCTCTTTTGACTTGTTAGAAATCAGAAGGGTTTCGATAGCATGGTCACCGGAAAGGAAGACCTGATTGCACAAACCTTACTTTCCCATTTTAAAAGCTTTATCCATGCTGCACTGAAGATACCTAAATAACACTGATTTTGACTGGCCTCTAGTTACTGTAGGCAGCCCTCTGGAAAGAAAAGCAGTTTTCTCTAAGGAAACACGGTGCTTCGATAGCCTGGGTGGGAGCTCCTCCTGTCTCGCTCTAGAGCTACAGGGAAACTTGACGTGAGTCCTTGCCTCAAGCTAAGGCCTGACAAGCCCTGATAAAGGGAAAGCGCTTAGCAGTTTCCATCAGGTCGTACTCGCAGTTCTGATTTACTTTAACGTTTCTTCACTTTTCTAGACACGTATCAGCCTCCTGTAGGCACACTTTTGCCTACAAATACAGTGAGTACCAGCAGGCTCCTCTGCCTTTCTAAGAAACATCCAGGCTCAGTAGTCTTTCCCAGTCAGTCTATGTATTCAGAGGGTAGGGCAACACACTGCACCCTTCCTTGGGAAAGCTAGATGTCCTCAGCGCTCCAACAGCTCCACGGATTCTGTTCTCTCACGTCCTACATGCCATGGAAGTCTGCCTCATTGCCCTCATTGGAGCTACACTAAGAAACACAATCTGCTTCGCCTTCCTCTAGGAACTCTTACCCTAGGACCCCATACCTACCGGAGAAAGGAGACTTGCATTCCTAGTGGAACCAAAGCACAGTTTTTCCTGTTACACTGCAGGACTTTAGAATAGGCATAGGCTCGATAGCATACATAGAACGTTCCAAGGACGAGGGAGTTCGATACATGCAGAACACCCTGTGAAGAAAACTTGTTTCAGACGGGACCAGGGTGTAGCTAGAGTCCTTTTGACTTGTGAGAAATCAGAACGTGTTCGGCTGAATGTTCACCATAAAAGAACACCTGATGGCACAAACCTTGCTTTCCCATTTTAAAAGCTCTATCCATGCTGCACTGAAGATACCTACATAACACTGTTTTTGACTGGCCTCTAGTCACTGTGGGCAGCCCTCTGGAAAGAAAAGGAGTTTTCTCTAAGGAAACACGGTGCTTCCATAGCATGGGTGGGAGCTCCTCCTGTCATGCTCTAGAGCTACAGGGAAACTTGACGTGAGTCCTTGCCTCAAGCTAAAGCCTGAAAAGCCCTGCTGAAGCGAAAGCGCTTATCAGTTTCCATTATGTCGTATTCGCCGTTCTGCTTTACTTTAACGATTCTTCACTTTTCCAGACACTAGGCACCCTCGTGTAGGCATCCTTTTTCCTACAAATACAGTGAGTACCAGCAGTCTCCTTTTCCCTTCCAAGAAACATCCAGGCCTAGAAGTCTTTATCAGTCACTCTATGTATTCAGAGGGTAGGGCAACTCGCTGCACCCTTCCTTAGGAAGCTAGACGGACTCAGCTCTTCCACAGCTCCAGGGATTCTGTTCTCTCACATTCTACATGCCATGGAAGTCTGCCTCATTGCCCTCTTTGGAGCTACACTAAGAAACACAATCTGCTTCGCCTTCCTTCTAGGGACTCTTACCCAAGGACCCCATACCTACAGGAGAAAGGAGGCTTGCATTCCTACTGGAACAAAATCACAGATTTTCCTGTTACACTGCAGGACTTTAGAATAGGCTTAGGCCTGATGGCAAACATAGAACGTTCCCAGGATGAGGGAGTTCGATACATGCAGAACACCCCGCGAAGAAAAGTTGATTCAGCAAGGGGCCAGGGTGTAGCTAAAGTCCCTTTTGACTTGTTAGAAATCAGAAGGTGTTCGGCTGCATGTTCACCGGAAAAGAACACCTGATGCCACAAACCTTGCTCTCCCATTTTAAAAGCTGTATGCGTGCTGCACTGAAGATACCTAAATAACACTGTTTTTGACTGGCCTCTAGTCACTGTGGGCAGCCCTCTGGAGAGAAATGGAGTTTTCTCTAAGGAAACACGGTGCTTCCATAGCATGTGTGGGAGCTCCTCCATTCATGCTCTAGAGCTACAGGGAAATTTGACCAGAGTCCTTGCCTCAAGCTAAAGCCTGAAAAGCCCTGCTGAAGCGAAAGCATGTAGCAGTTTCCATTAGGTCGTATTCGCAGTTCTGCTTTACTTTAAGGTTTTTCACTTTTCCAGACACTAGGCAGCCTCGTGTAGGCACTCTTTTTCCTACAAATACAGTGAGTACCAGCAGTCTCCTTTGCCCTTCTAAGAAACATCCAGACCTAGAAGCCTTTCCCAGTCACTCTATGTGTTCAGAGTGTAGGGCAACTCGCTGTCCCCTTCCTTAGGAAGTTAGATGGACTCAGCTCTTCAACAGTTCCAGGGATTCTGTTCTCTCACGTCCTACAACCCATGGAAGTCTGCCTCATTGCCCTCATTGGAGCTACACTAAGAAACACAATCTGCTTCGCCTTCCTTCTAGGAACTCTTACCCAAGGATCCCATACCTACAGGAGAAAGGAGGCTTGCATTCCTACAGGAACCAATGCAAAGTTTTTCCTGTTACCCTGCAGGACTTTAGAATAGGCTTAGGCCCGAAGGGTTACATAGAGCGTTCCAAGGATGAGAGAGTTCGCTACATGCAGAACACCCTGTGAAGAAAAGTTGATTCCGCAAGGGACCATGGTGTAGCGAGAGTCTCTTTTGACTTGTTAGAAATCAGAAGGGTTTCGATAGCATGGTCACCGGAAAGGAAGACCTGATTGCACAAACCTTACTTTCCCATTTTAAAAGCTTTATCCATGCTGCACTGAAGATACCTAAATAACACTGATTTTGACTGGCCTCTAGTTACTGTAGGCAGCCCTCTGGAAAGAAAAGCAGTTTTCTCTAAGGAAACACGGTGCTTCGATAGCCTGGGTGGGAGCTCCTCCTGTCTCGCTCTAGAGCTACAGGGAAACTTGACGTGAGTCCTTGCCTCAAGCTAAGGCCTGACAAGCCCTGATAAAGGGAAAGCGCTTAGCAGTTTCCATCAGGTCGTACTCGCAGTTCTGATTTACTTTAACGTTTCTTCACTTTTCTAGACACGTATCAGCCTCCTGTAGGCACACTTTTGCCTACAAATACAGTGAGTACCAGCAGGCTCCTCTGCCTTTCTAAGAAACATCCAGGCTCAGTAGTCTTTCCCAGTCAGTCTATGTATTCAGAGGGTAGGGCAACACACTGCACCCTTCCTTGGGAAAGCTAGATGTCCTCAGCGCTCCAACAGCTCCACGGATTCTGTTCTCTCACGTCCTACATGCCATGGAAGTCTGCCTCATTGCCCTCATTGGAGCTACACTAAGAAACACAATCTGCTTCGCCTTCCTCTAGGAACTCTTACCCTAGGACCCCATACCTACCGGAGAAAGGAGACTTGCATTCCTAGTGGAACCAAAGCACAGTTTTTCCTGTTACACTGCAGGACTTTAGAATAGGCATAGGCTCGATAGCATACATAGAACGTTCCAAGGACGAGGGAGTTCGATACATGCAGAACACCCTGTGAAGAAAACTTGTTTCAGACGGGACCAGGGTGTAGCTAGAGTCCTTTTGACTTGTGAGAAATCAGAACGTGTTCGGCTGCATGTTCACCATAAAAGAACACCTGATGGCACAAACCTTGCTTTCCCATTTTAAAAGCTCTATCCATGCTGCACTGAAGATACCTACATAACACTGTTTTTGACTGGCCTCTAGTCACTGTGGGCAGCCCTCTGGAAAGAAAAGGAGTTTTCTCTAAGGAAACACGGTGCTTCCATAGCATGGGTGGGAGCTCCTCCTGTCATGCTCTAGAGCTACAGGGAAACTTGACGTGAGTCCTTGCCTCAAGCTAAAGCCTGAAAAGCCCTGCTGAAGCGAAAGCGCTTATCAGTTTCCATTATGTCGTATTCGCCGTTCTGCTTTACTTTAACGATTCTTCACTTTTCCAGACACTAGGCACCCTCGTGTAGGCATCCTTTTTCCTACAAATACAGTGAGTACCAGCAGTCTCCTTTTCCCTTCCAAGAAACATCCAGGCCTAGAAGTCTTTATCAGTCACTCTATGTATTCAGAGGGTAGGGCAACTCGCTGCACCCTTCCTTAGGAAGCTAGACGGACTCAGCTCTTCCACAGCTCCAGGGATTCTGTTCTCTCACATTCTACATGCCATGGAAGTCTGCCTCATTGCCCTCTTTGGAGCTACACTAAGAAACACAATCTGCTTCGCCTTCCTTCTAGGGACTCTTACCCAAGGACCCCATACCTACAGGAGAAAGGAGGCTTGCATTCCTACTGGAACAAAATCACAGATTTTCCTGTTACACTGCAGGACTTTAGAATAGGCTTAGGCCTGATGGCAAACATAGAACGTTCCCAGGATGAGGGAGTTCGATACATGCAGAACACCCCGCGAAGAAAAGTTGATTCAGCAAGGGGCCAGGGTGTAGCTAAAGTCCCTTTTGACTTGTTAGAAATCAGAAGGTGTTCGGCTGCATGTTCACCGGAAAAGAACACCTGATGCCACAAACCTTGCTCTCCCATTTTAAAAGCTGTATGCGTGCTGCACTGAAGATACCTAAATAACACTGTTTTTGACTGGCCTCTAGTCACTGTGGGCAGCCCTCTGGAGAGAAATGGAGTTTTCTCTAAGGAAACACGGTGCTTCCATAGCCTGTGTGGGAGCTCCTCCATTCATGCTCTAGAGCTACAGGGAAATTTGACCAGAGTCCTTGCCTCAAGCTAAAGCCTGAAAAGCCCTGCTGAAGCGAAAGCATGTAGCAGTTTCCATTAGGTCGTATTCGCAGTTCTGCTTTACTTTAAGGTTTTTCACTTTTCCAGACACTAGGCAGCCTCGTGTAGGCACTCTTTTTCCTACAAATACAGTGAGTACCAGCAGTCTCCTTTGCCCTTCTAAGAAACATCCAGACCTAGAAGCCTTTCCCAGTCACTCTATGTGTTCAGAGTGTAGGGCAACTCGCTGTCCCCTTCCTTAGGAAGTTAGATGGACTCAGCTCTTCAACAGTTCCAGGGATTCTGTTCTCTCACGTCCTACAACCCATGGAAGTCTGCCTCATTGCCCTCATTGGAGCTACACTAAGAAACACAATCTGCTTCGCCTTCCTTCTAGGAACTCTTACCCAAGGATCCCATACCTACAGGAGAAAGGAGGCTTGCATTCCTACAGGAACCAATGCAAAGTTTTTCCTGTTACCCTGCAGGACTTTAGAATAGGCTTAGGCCCGAAGGGTTACATAGAGCGTTCCAAGGATGAGAGAGTTCGCTACATGCAGAACACCCTGTGAAGAAAAGTTGATTCCGCAAGGGACCATGGTGTAGCGAGAGTCTCTTTTGACTTGTTAGAAATCAGAAGGGTTTCGATAGCATGGTCACCGGAAAGGAAGACCTGATTGCACAAACCTTACTTTCCCATTTTAAAAGCTTTATCCATGCTGCACTGAAGATACCTAAATAACACTGATTTTGACTGGCCTCTAGTTACTGTAGGCAGCCCTCTGGAAAGAAAAGCAGTTTTCTCTAAGGAAACACGGTGCTTCGATAGCCTGGGTGGGAGCTCCTCCTGTCTCGCTCTAGAGCTACAGGGAAACTTGACGTGAGTCCTTGCCTCAAGCTAAGGCCTGACAAGCCCTGATAAAGGGAAAGCGCTTAGCAGTTTCCATCAGGTCGTACTCGCAGTTCTGATTTACTTTAACGTTTCTTCACTTTTCTAGACACGTATCAGCCTCCTGTAGGCACACTTTTGCCTACAAATACAGTGAGTACCAGCAGGCTCCTCTGCCTTTCTAAGAAACATCCAGGCTCAGTAGTCTTTCCCAGTCAGTCTATGTATTCAGAGGGTAGGGCAACACACTGCACCCTTCCTTGGGAAAGCTAGATGTCCTCAGCGCTCCAACAGCTCCACGGATTCTGTTCTCTCACGTCCTACATGCCATGGAAGTCTGCCTCATTGCCCTCATTGGAGCTACACTAAGAAACACAATCTGCTTCGCCTTCCTCTAGGAACTCTTACCCTAGGACCCCATACCTACCGGAGAAAGGAGACTTGCATTCCTAGTGGAACCAAAGCACAGTTTTTCCTGTTACACTGCAGGACTTTAGAATAGGCATAGGCTCGATAGCATACATAGAACGTTCCAAGGACGAGGGAGTTCGATACATGCAGAACACCCTGTGAAGAAAACTTGTTTCAGACGGGACCAGGGTGTAGCTAGAGTCCTTTTGACTTGTGAGAAATCAGAACGTGTTCGGCTGCATGTTCACCATAAAAGAACACCTGATGGCACAAACCTTGCTTTCCCATTTTAAAATCTCTATCCATGCTGCACTGAAGATACCTACATAACACTGTTTTTGACTGGCCTCTAGTCACTGTGGGCAGCCCTCTGGAAAGAAAAGGAGTTTTCTCTAAGGAAACACGGTGCTTCCATAGCATGGGTGGGAGCTCCTCCTGTCATGCTCTAGAGCTACAGGGAAACTTGACGTGAGTCCTTGCCTCAAGCTAAAGCCTGAAAAGCCCTGCTGAAGCGAAAGCGCTTATCAGTTTCCATTATGTCGTATTCGCCGTTCTGCTTTACTTTAACGATTCTTCACTTTTCCAGACACTAGGCACCCTCGTGTAGGCATCCTTTTTCCTACAAATACAGTGAGTACCAGCAGTCTCCTTTTCCCTTCCAAGAAACATCCAGGCCTAGAAGTCTTTATCAGTCACTCTATGTATTCAGAGGGTAGGGCAACTCGCTGCACCCTTCCTTAGGAAGCTAGACGGACTCAGCTCTTCCACAGCTCCAGGGATTTTGTTCTCTCACATTCTACATGCCATGGAAGTCTGCCTCATTGCCCTCTTTGGAGCTACACTAAGAAACACAATCTGCTTCGCCTTCCTTCTAGGGACTCTTACCCAAGGACCCCATACCTACAGGAGAAAGGAGGCTTGCATTCCTACTGGAACAAAATCACAGATTTTCCTGTTACACTGCAGGACTTTAGAATAGGCTTAGGCCTGATGGCAAACATAGAACGTTCCCAGGATGAGGGAGTTCGATACATGCAGAACACCCCGCAAAGAAAAGTTGATTCAGCAAGGGGCCAGGGTGTAGCTAAAGTCCCTTTTGACTTGTTAGAAATCAGAAGGTGTTCGGCTGCATGTTGACCGGAAAAGAACACCTGATGCCACAAACCTTGCTCTCCCATTTTAAAAGCTGTATGCGTGCTGCACTGAAGATACCTAAATAACACTGTTTTTGACTGGCCTCTAGTCACTGTGGGCAGCCCTCTGGAGAGAAATGGAGTTTTCTCTAAGGAAACACGGTGCTTCCATAGCATGTGTGGGAGCTCCTCCATTCATGCTCTAGAGCTACAGGGAAATTTGACCAGAGTCCTTGCCTCAAGCTAAAGCCTGAAAAGCCCTGCTGAAGCGAAAGCATGTAGCAGTTTCCATTAGGTCGTATTCGCAGTTCTGCTTTACTTTAAGGTTTTTCACTTTTCCAGACACTAGGCAGCCTCGTGTAGGCACTCTTTTTCCTACAAATACAGTGAGTACCAGCAGTCTCCTTTGCCCTTCTAAGAAACATCCAGACCTAGAAGCCTTTCCCAGTCACTCTATGTGTTCAGAGTGTAGGGCAACTCGCTGTCCCCTTCCTTAGGAAGTTAGATGGACTCAGCTCTTCAACAGTTCCAGGGATTCTGTTCTCTCACGTCCTACAACCCATGGAAGTCTGCCTCATTGCCCTCATTGGAGCTACACTAAGAAACACAATCTGCTTCGCCTTCCTTCTAGGAACTCTTACCCAAGGATCCCATACTTACAGGGGAAAGGAGCCTTGCATTCCTACAGGAACCAATGCAAAGTTTTTCCTGTTACCCTGCAGGACTTTAGAATAGGCTTAGGCCCGAAGGGTTACATAGAGCGTTCCAAGGATGAGAGAGTTCGCTACATGCAGAACACCCTGTGAAGAAAAGTTGATTCCGCAAGGGACCATGGTGTAGCGAGAGTCTCTTTTGACTTGTTAGAAATCAGAAGGGTTTCGATAGCATGGTCACCGGAAAGGAAGACCTGATTGCACAAACCTTACTTTCCCATTTTAAAAGCTTTATCCATGCTGCACTGAAGATACCTAAATAACACTGATTTTGACTGGCCTCTAGTTACTGTAGGCAGCCCTCTGGAAAGAAAAGCAGTTTTCTCTAAGGAAACACGGTGCTTCGATAGCCTGGGTGGGAGCTCCTCCTGTCTCGCTCTAGAGCTACAGGGAAACTTGACGTGAGTCCTTGCCTCAAGCTAAGGCCTGACAAGCCCTGGTGAAGCGAAAGCGTGTAGCAGTTTCCATTAGGTCGTATTCGCAGTTCTGCTTTTCTTTAACGTTTCTTCACTTTTCCAGACACTAGGCACGCTCGTGTAGGCACTCTTTTCCCTGCAAATACAGTGAGTACCAGCAGGCTCCTCTGCCTTTCTAAGAAACATCCAGGCTCAGTAGTCTTTCCCAGTCAGTCTATGTATTCAGAGGGTAGGGCAACACACTGCACCCTTCCTTTGAAAAGCTAGATGTCCTCAGTGCTCCAACAGCTCCACGAATTCTGTTCTCTAAAGTCCTACATGCCATGGAAGTCTGCCTCATTGCCCTCATTGGAGCTACACTAAGAAACACAATCTGCTTCGCCTTCCTCTAGGAACCCTTACCCTAGGACCCCATACCTACCGGAGAAAGGAGACTTGCATTCCTAGTGGAACCAAAGCACAGTTTTTCCTGTTACACTGCAGGACTTTAGAATAGGCATAGGCTCGATAGCATACATAGAACGTTCCAAGGACGAGGGAGTTCGATACATGCAGAACACCCTGTGAAGAAAACTTGTTTCAGACGGGACCAGGGTGTAGCTAGAGTCCTTTTGACTTGTGAGAAATCAGAACGTGTTCGGCTGCATGTTCACCATAAAAGAACACCTGATGGCACAAACCTTGCTTTCCCATTTTAAAAGCTCTATCCATGCTGCACTGAAGATACCTACATAACACTGTTTTTGACTGGCCTCTAGTCACTGTGGGCAGCCCTCTGGAAAGAAAAGGAGTTTTCTCTAAGGAAACACGGTGCTTCCATAGCATGGGTGGGAGCTCCTCCTGTCATGCTCTAGAGCTACAGGGAAACTTGACGTGAGTCCTTGCCTCAAGCTAAAGCCTGAAAAGCCCTGCTGAAGCGAAAGCGCTTATCAGTTTCCATTATGTCGTATTCGCCGTTCTGCTTTACTTTAACGATTCTTCACTTTTCCAGACACTAGGCACCCTCGTGTAGGCATCCTTTTTCCTACAAATACAGTGAGTACCAGCAGTCTCCTTTTCCCTTCCAAGAAACATCCAGGCCTAGAAGTCTTTATCAGTCACTCTATGTATTCAGAGGGTAGGGCAACTCGCTGCACCCTTCCTTAGGAAGCTAGACGGACTCAGCTCTTCCACAGCTCCAGGGATTTTGTTCTCTCACATTCTACATGCCATGGAAGTCTGCCTCATTGCCCTCTTTGGAGCTACACTAAGAAACACAATCTGCTTCGCCTTCCTTCTAGGGACTCTTACCCAAGGACCCCATACCTACAGGAGAAAGGAGGCTTGCATTCCTACTGGAACAAAATCACAGATTTTCCTGTTACACTGCAGGACTTTAGAATAGGCTTAGGCCTGATGGCAAACATAGAACGTTCCCAGGATGAGGGAGTTCGATACATGCAGAACACCCCGCGAAGAAAAGTTGATTCAGCAAGGGGCCAGGGTGTAGCTAAAGTCCCTTTTGACTTGTTAGAAATCAGAAGGTGTTCGGCTGCATGTTGACCGGAAAAGAACACCTGATGCCACAAACCTTGCTCTCCCATTTTAAAAGCTGTATGCGTGCTGCACTGAAGATACCTAAATAACACTGTTTTTGACTGGCCTCTAGTCACTGTGGGCAGCCCTCTGGAGAGAAATGGAGTTTTCTCTAAGGAAACACGGTGCTTCCATAGCATGTGTGGGAGCTCCTCCATTCATGCTCTAGAGCTACAGGGAAATTTGACCAGAGTCCTTGCCTCAAGCTAAAGCCTGAAAAGCCCTGCTGAAGCGAAAGCATGTAGCAGTTTCCATTAGGTCGTATTCGCAGTTCTGCTTTACTTTAAGGTTTTTCACTTTTCCAGACACTAGGCAGCCTCGTGTAGGCACTCTTTTTCCTACAAATACAGTGAGTACCAGCAGTCTCCTTTGCCCTTCTAAGAAACATCCAGACCTAGAAGCCTTTCCCAGTCACTCTATGTGTTCAGAGTGTAGGGCAACTCGCTGTCCCCTTCCTTAGGAAGTTAGATGGACTCAGCTCTTCAACAGTTCCAGGGATTCTGTTCTCTCACGTCCTACAACCCATGGAAGTCTGCCTCATTGCCCTCATTGGAGCTACACTAAGAAACACAATCTGCTTCGCCTTCCTTCTAGGAACTCTTACCCAAGGATCCCATACTTACAGGGGAAAGGAGCCTTGCATTCCTACAGGAACCAATGCAAAGTTTTTCCTGTTACCCTGCAGGACTTTAGAATAGGCTTAGGCCCGAAGGGTTACATAGAGCGTTCCAAGGATGAGAGAGTTCGCTACATGCAGAACACCCTGTGAAGAAAAGTTGATTCCGCAAGGGACCATGGTGTAGCGAGAGTCTCTTTTGACTTGTTAGAAATCAGAAGGGTTTCGATAGCATGGTCACCGGAAAGGAAGACCTGATTGCACAAACCTTACTTTCCCATTTTAAAAGCTTTATCCATGCTGCACTGAAGATACCTAAATAACACTGATTTTGACTGGCCTCTAGTTACTGTAGGCAGCCCTCTGGAAAGAAAAGCACTTTTCTCTAAGGAAACACGGTGCTTCGATAGCCTGGGTGGGAGCTCCTCCTGTCTCGCTCTAGAGCTACAGGGAAACTTGACGTGAGTCCTTGCCTCAAGCTAAGGCCTGACAAGCCCTGGTGAAGCGAAAGCGTGTAGCAGTTTCCATTAGGTCGTATTCGCAGTTCTGCTTTTCTTTAACGTTTCTTCACTTTTCCAGACACTAGGCACGCTCGTGTAGGCACTCTTTTCCCTGCAAATACAGTGAGTACCAGCAGGCTCCTCTGCCTTTCTAAGAAACATCCAGGCTCAGTAGTCTTTCCCAGTCAGTCTATGTATTCAGAGGGTAGGGCAACACACTGCACCCTTCCTTTGAAAAGCTAGATGTCCTCAGTGCTCCAACAGCTCCACGAATTCTGTTCTCTCACGTCCTACATGCCATGGAAGTCTGCCTCATTGCCCTCATTGGAGCTACACTAAGAAACACAATCTGCTTCGCCTTCCTCTAGGAACCCTTACCCTAGGACCCCATACCTACCGGAGAAAGGAGACTTGCATTCCTAGTGGAACCAAAGCACAGTTTTTCCTGTTACACTGCAGGACTTTAGAATAGGCATAGGCTCGATAGCATACATAGAACGTTCCAAGGACGAGGGAGTTCGATACATGCAGAACACCCTGTGAAGAAAACTTGTTTCAGACGGGACCAGGGTGTAGCTAGAGTCCTTTTGACTTGTGAGAAATCAGAACGTGTTCGGCTGCATGTTCACCATAAAAGAACACCTGATGGCACAAACCTTGCTTTCCCATTTTAAAAGCTCTATCCATGCTGCACTGAAGATACCTACATAACACTGTTTTTGACTGGCCTCTAGTCACTGTGGGCAGCCCTCTGGAAAGAAAAGGAGTTTTCTCTAAGGAAACACGGTGCTTCCATAGCATGGGTGGGAGCTCCTCCTGTCATGCTCTAGAGCTACAGGGAAACTTGACGTGAGTCCTTGCCTCAAGCTAAAGCCTGAAAAGCCCTGCTGAAGCGAAAGCGCTTATCAGTTTCCATTATGTCGTATTCGCCGTTCTGCTTTACTTTAACGATTCTTCACTTTTCCAGACACTAGGCACCCTCGTGTAGGCATCCTTTTTCCTACAAATACAGTGAGTACCAGCAGTCTCCTTTTCCCTTCCAAGAAACATCCAGGCCTAGAAGTCTTTATCAGTCACTCTATGTATTCAGAGGGTAGGGCAACTCGCTGCACCCTTCCTTAGGAAGCTAGACGGACTCAGCTCTTCCACAGCTCCAGGGATTCTGTTCTCTCACATTCTACATGCCATGGAAGTCTGCCTCATTGCCCTCTTTGGAGCTACACTAAGAAACACAATCTGCTTCGCCTTCCTTCTAGGGACTCTTACCCAAGGACCCCATACCTACAGGAGAAAGGAGGCTTGCATTCCTACTGGAACAAAATCACAGATTTTCCTGTTACACTGCAGGACTTTAGAATAGGCTTAGGCCTGATGGCAAACATAGAACGTTCCCAGGATGAGGGAGTTCGATACATGCAGAACACCCCGCGAAGAAAAGTTGATTCAGCAAGGGGCCAGGGTGTAGCTAAAGTCCCTTTTGACTTGTTAGAAATCAGAAGGTGTTCGGCTGCATGTTCACCGGAAAAGAACACCTGATGCCACAAACCTTGCTCTCCCATTTTAAAAGCTGTATGCGTGCTGCACTGAAGATACCTAAATAACACTGTTTTTGACTGGCCTCTAGTCACTGTGGGCAGCCCTCTGGAGAGAAATGGAGTTTTCTCTAAGGAAACACGGTGCTTCCATAGCATGTGTGGGAGCTCCTCCATTCATGCTCTAGAGCTACAGGGAAATTTGACCAGAGTCCTTGCCTCAAGCTAAAGCCTGAAAAGCCCTGCTGAAGCGAAAGCATGTAGCAGTTTCCATTAGGTCGTATTCGCAGTTCTGCTTTACTTTAAGGTTTTTCACTTTTCCAGACACTAGGCAGCCTCGTGTAGGCACTCTTTTTCCTACAAATACAGTGAGTACCAGCAGTCTCCTTTGCCCTTCTAAGAAACATCCAGACCTAGAAGCCTTTCCCAGTCACTCTATGTGTTCAGAGTGTAGGGCAACTCGCTGTCCCCTTCCTTAGGAAGTTAGATGGACTCAGCTCTTCAACAGTTCCAGGGATTCTGTTCTCTCACGTCCTACAACCCATGGAAGTCTGCCTCATTGCCCTCATTGGAGCTACACTAAGAAACACAATCTGCTTCGCCTTCCTTCTAGGAACTCTTACCCAAGGATCCCATACCTACAGGAGAAAGGAGGCTTGCATTCCTACAGGAACCAATGCAAAGTTTTTCCTGTTACCCTGCAGGACTTTAGAATAGGCTTAGGCCCGAAGGGTTACATAGAGCGTTCCAAGGATGAGAGAGTTCGCTACATGCAGAACACCCTGTGAAGAAAAGTTGATTCCGCAAGGGACCATGGTGTAGCGAGAGTCTCTTTTGACTTGTTAGAAATCAGAAGGGTTTCGATAGCATGGTCACCGGAAAGGAAGACCTGATTGCACAAACCTTACTTTCCCATTTTAAAAGCTTTATCCATGCTGCACTGAAGATACCTAAATAACACTGATTTTGACTGGCCTCTAGTTACTGTAGGCAGCCCTCTGGAAAGAAAAGCACTTTTCTCTAAGGAAACACGGTGCTTCGATAGCCTGGGTGGGAGCTCCTCCTGTCTCGCTCTAGAGCTACAGGGAAACTTGACGTGAGTCCTTGCCTCAAGCTAAGGCCTGACAAGCCCTGATAAAGGGAAAGCGCTTAGCAGTTTCCATCAGGTCGTACTCGCAGTTCTGATTTACTTTAACGTTTCTTCACTTTTCTAGACACGTATCAGCCTCCTGTAGGCACACTTTTGCCTACAAATACAGTGAGTACCAGCAGGCTCCTCTGCCTTTCTAAGAAACATCCAGGCTCAGTAGTCTTTCCCAGTCAGTCTATGTATTCAGAGGGTAGGGCAACACACTGCACCCTTCCTTGGGAAAGCTAGATGTCCTCAGCGCTCCAACAGCTCCACGGATTCTGTTCTCTCACGTCCTACATGCCATGGAAGTCTGCCTCATTGCCCTCATTGGAGCTACACTAAGAAACACAATCTGCTTCGCCTTCCTCTAGGAACTCTTACCCTAGGACCCCATACCTACCGGAGAAAGGAGACTTGCATTCCTAGTGGAACCAAAGCACAGTTTTTCCTGTTACACTGCAGGACTTTAGAATAGGCATAGGCTCGATAGCATACATAGAACGTTCCAAGGACGAGGGAGTTCGATACATGCAGAACACCCTGTGAAGAAAACTTGTTTCAGACGGGACCAGGGTGTAGCTAGAGTCCTTTTGACTTGTGAGAAATCAGAACGTGTTCGGCTGCATGTTCACCATAAAAGAACACCTGATGGCACAAACCTTGCTTTCCCATTTTAAAATCTCTATCCATGCTGCACTGAAGATACCTACATAACACTGTTTTTGACTGGCCTCTAGTCACTGTGTGCAGCCCTCTGGAAAGAAAAGGAGTTTTCTCTAAGGAAACACGGTGCTTCCATAGCATGGGTGGGAGCTCCTCCTGTCATGCTCTAGAGCTACAGGGAAACTTGACGTGAGTCCTTGCCTCAAGCTAAAGCCTGAAAAGCCCTGCTGAAGCGAAAGCGCTTATCAGTTTCCATTATGTCGTATTCGCCGTTCTGCTTTACTTTAACGATTCTTCACTTTTCCAGACACTAGGCACCCTCGTGTAGGCATCCTTTTTCCTACAAATACAGTGAGTACCAGCAGTCTCCTTTTCCCTTCCAAGAAACATCCAGGCCTAGAAGTCTTTATCAGTCACTCTATGTATTCAGAGGGTAGGGCAACTCGCTGCACCCTTCCTTAGGAAGCTAGACGGACTCAGCTCTTCCACAGCTCCAGGGATTTTGTTCTCTCACATTCTACATGCCATGGAAGTCTGCCTCATTGCCCTCTTTGGAGCTACACTAAGAAACACAATCTGCTTCGCCTTCCTTCTAGGGACTCTTACCCAAGGACCCCATACCTACAGGAGAAAGGAGGCTTGCATTCCTACTGGAACAAAATCACAGATTTTCCTGTTACACTGCAGGACTTTAGAATAGGCTTAGGCCTGATGGCAAACATAGAACGTTCCCAGGATGAGGGAGTTCGATACATGCAGAACACCCCGCAAAGAAAAGTTGATTCAGCAAGGGGCCAGGGTGTAGCTAAAGTCCCTTTTGACTTGTTAGAAATCAGAAGGTGTTCGGCTGCATGTTGACCGGAAAAGAACACCTGATGCCACAAACCTTGCTCTCCCATTTTAAAAGCTGTATGCGTGCTGCACTGAAGATACCTAAATAACACTGTTTTTGACTGGCCTCTAGTCACTGTGGGCAGCCCTCTGGAGAGAAATGGAGTTTTCTCTAAGGAAACACGGTGCTTCCATAGCATGTGTGGGAGCTCCTCCATTCATGCTCTAGAGCTACAGGGAAATTTGACCAGAGTCCTTGCCTCAAGCTAAAGCCTGAAAAGCCCTGCTGAAGCGAAAGCATGTAGCAGTTTCCATTAGGTCGTATTCGCAGTTCTGCTTTACTTTAAGGTTTTTCACTTTTCCAGACACTAGGCAGCCTCGTGTAGGCACTCTTTTTCCTACAAATACAGTGAGTACCAGCAGTCTCCTTTGCCCTTCTAAGAAACATCCAGACCTAGAAGCCTTTCCCAGTCACTCTATGTGTTCAGAGTGTAGGGCAACTCACTGTCCCCTTCCTTAGGAAGTTAGATGGACTCAGCTCTTCAACAGTTCCAGGGATTCTGTTCTCTCACGTCCTACAACCCATGGAAGTCTGCCTCATTGCCCTCATTGGAGCTACACTAAGAAACACAATCTGCTTCGCCTTCCTTCTAGGAACTCTTACCCAAGGATCCCATACTTACAGGGGAAAGGAGCCTTGCATTCCTACAGGAACCAATGCAAAGTTTTTCCTGTTACCCTGCAGGACTTTAGAATAGGCTTAGGCCCGAAGGGTTACATAGAGCGTTCCAAGGATGAGAGAGTTCGCTACATGCAGAACACCCTGTGAAGAAAAGTTGATTCCGCAAGGGACCATGGTGTAGCGAGAGTCTCTTTTGACTTGTTAGAAATCAGAAGGGTTTCGATAGCATGGTCACCGGAAAGGAAGACCTGATTGCACAAACCTTACTTTCCCATTTTAAAAGCTTTATCCATGCTGCACTGAAGATACCTAAATAACACTGATTTTGACTGGCCTCTAGTTACTGTAGGCAGCCCTCTGGAAAGAAAAGCAGTTTTCTCTAAGGAAACACGGTGCTTCGATAGCCTGGGTGGGAGCTCCTCCTGTCTCGCTCTAGAGCTACAGGGAAACTTGACGTGAGTCCTTGCCTCAAGCTAAGGCCTGACAAGCCCTGGTGAAGCGAAAGCGTGTAGCAGTTTCCATTAGGTCGTATTCGCAGTTCTGCTTTTCTTTAACGTTTCTTCACTTTTCCAGACACTAGGCACGCTCGTGTAGGCACTCTTTTCCCTGCAAATACAGTGAGTACCAGCAGGCTCCTCTGCCTTTCTAAGAAACATCCAGGCTCAGTAGTCTTTCCCAGTCAGTCTATGTATTCAGAGGGTAGGGCAACACACTGCACCCTTCCTTTGAAAAGCTAGATGTCCTCAGTGCTCCAACAGCTCCACGAATTCTGTTCTCTAAAGTCCTACATGCCATGGAAGTCTGCCTCATTGCCCTCATTGGAGCTACACTAAGAAACACAATCTGCTTCGCCTTCCTCTAGGAACCCTTACCCTAGGACCCCATACCTACCGGAGAAAGGAGACTTGCATTCCTAGTGGAACCAAAGCACAGTTTTTCCTGTTACACTGCAGGACTTTAGAATAGGCATAGGCTCGATAGCATACATAGAACGTTCCAAGGACGAGGGAGTTCGATACATGCAGAACACCCTGTGAAGAAAACTTGTTTCAGACGGGACCAGGGTGTAGCTAGAGTCCTTTTGACTTGTGAGAAATCAGAACGTGTTCGGCTGCATGTTCACCATAAAAGAACACCTGATGGCACAAACCTTGCTTTCCCATTTTAAAAGCTCTATCCATGCTGCACTGAAGATACCTACATAACACTGTTTTTGACTGGCCTCTAGTCACTGTGGGCAGCCCTCTGGAAAGAAAAGGAGTTTTCTCTAAGGAAACACGGTGCTTCCATAGCATGGGTGGGAGCTCCTCCTGTCATGCTCTAGAGCTACAGGGAAACTTGACGTGAGTCCTTGCCTCAAGCTAAAGCCTGAAAAGCCCTGCTGAAGCGAAAGCGCTTATCAGTTTCCATTATGTCGTATTCGCCGTTCTGCTTTACTTTAACGATTCTTCACTTTTCCAGACACTAGGCACCCTCGTGTAGGCATCCTTTTTCCTACAAATACAGTGAGTACCAGCAGTCTCCTTTTCCCTTCCAAGAAACATCCAGGCCTAGAAGTCTTTATCAGTCACTCTATGTATTCAGAGGGTAGGGCAACTCGCTGCACCCTTCCTTAGGAAGCTAGACGGACTCAGCTCTTCCACAGCTCCAGGGATTTTGTTCTCTCACATTCTACATGCCATGGAAGTCTGCCTCATTGCCCTCTTTGGAGCTACACTAAGAAACACAATCTGCTTCGCCTTCCTTCTAGGGACTCTTACCCAAGGACCCCATACCTACAGGAGAAAGGAGGCTTGCATTCCTACTGGAACAAAATCACAGATTTTCCTGTTACACTGCAGGACTTTAGAATAGGCTTAGGCCTGATGGCAAACATAGAACGTTCCCAGGATGAGGGAGTTCGATACATGCAGAACACCCCGCGAAGAAAAGTTGATTCAGCAAGGGGCCAGGGTGTAGCTAAAGTCCCTTTTGACTTGTTAGAAATCAGAAGGTGTTCGGCTGCATGTTGACCGGAAAAGAACACCTGATGCCACAAACCTTGCTCTCCCATTTTAAAAGCTGTATGCGTGCTGCACTGAAGATACCTAAATAACACTGTTTTGACTGGCCTCTAGTCACTGTGGGCAGCCCTCTGGAGAGAAATGGAGTTTTCTCTAAGGAAACACGGTGCTTCCATAGCATGTGTGGGAGCTCCTCCATTCATGCTCTAGAGCTACAGGGAAATTTGACCAGAGTCCTTGCCTCAAGCTAAAGCCTGAAAAGCCCTGCTGAAGCGAAAGCATGTAGCAGTTTCCATTAGGTCGTATTCGCAGTTCTGCTTTACTTTAAGGTTTTTCACTTTTCCAGACACTAGGCAGCCTCGTGTAGGCACTCTTTTTCCTACAAATACAGTGAGTACCAGCAGTCTCCTTTGCCCTTCTAAGAAACATCCAGACCTAGAAGCCTTTCCCAGTCACTCTATGTGTTCAGAGTGTAGGGCAACTCGCTGTCCCCTTCCTTAGGAAGTTAGATGGACTCAGCTCTTCAACAGTTCCAGGGATTCTGTTCTCTCACGTCCTACAACCCATGGAAGTCTGCCTCATTGCCCTCATTGGAGCTACACTAAGAAACACAATCTGCTTCGCCTTCCTTCTAGGAACTCTTACCCAAGGATCCCATACTTACAGGGGAAAGGAGCCTTGCATTCCTACAGGAACCAATGCAAAGTTTTTCCTGTTACTCTGCAGGACTTTAGAATAGGCTTAGGCCCGAAGGGTTACATAGAGCGTTCCAAGGATGAGAGAGTTCGCTACATGCAGAACACCCTGTGAAGAAAAGTTGATTCCGCAAGGGACCATGGTGTAGCGAGAGTCTCTTTTGACTTGTTAGAAATCAGAAGGGTTTCGATAGCATGGTCACCGGAAAGGAAGACCTGATTGCACAAACCTTACTTTCCCATTTTAAAAGCTTTATCCATGCTGCACTGAAGATACCTAAATAACACTGATTTTGACTGGCCTCTAGTTACTGTAGGCAGCCCTCTGGAAAGAAAAGCAGTTTTCTCTAAGGAAACACGGTGCTTCGATAGCCTGGGTGGGAGCTCCTCCTGTCTCGCTCTAGAGCTACAGGGAAACTTGACGTGAGTCCTTGCCTCAAGCTAAGGCCTGACAAGCCCTGGTGAAGCGAAAGCGTGTAGCAGTTTCCATTAGGTCGTATTCGCAGTTCTGCTTTTCTTTAACGTTTCTTCACTTTTCCAGACACTAGGCACGCTCGTGTAGGCACTCTTTTCCCTGCAAATACAGTGAGTACCAGCAGGCTCCTCTGCCTTTCTAAGAAACATCCAGGCTCAGTAGTCTTTCCCAGTCAGTCTATGTATTCAGAGGGTAGGGCAACACACTGCACCCTTCCTTTGAAAAGCTAGATGTCCTCAGTGCTCCAACAGCTCCACGAATTCTGTTCTCTCACGTCCTACATGCCATGGAAGTCTGCCTCATTGCCCTCATTGGAGCTACACTAAGAAACACAATCTGCTTCGCCTTCCTCTAGGAACCCTTACCCTAGGACCCCATACCTACCGGAGAAAGGAGACTTGCATTCCTAGTGGAACCAAAGCACAGTTTTTCCTGTTACACTGCAGGACTTTAGAATAGGCATAGGCTCGATAGCATACATAGAACGTTCCAAGGACGAGGGAGTTCGATACATGCAGAACACCCTGTGAAGAAAACTTGTTTCAGACGGGACCAGGGTGTAGCTAGAGTCCTTTTGACTTGTGAGAAATCAGAACGTGTTCGGCTGCATGTTCACCATAAAAGAACACCTGATGGCACAAACCTTGCTTTCCCATTTTAAAAGCTCTATCCATGCTGCACTGAAGATACCTACATAACACTGTTTTTGACTGGCCTCTAGTCACTGTGGGCAGCCCTCTGGAAAGAAAAGGAGTTTTCTCTAAGGAAACACGGTGCTTCCATAGCATGGGTGGGAGCTCCTCCTGTCATGCTCTAGAGCTACAGGGAAACTTGACGTGAGTCCTTGCCTCAAGCTAAAGCCTGAAAAGCCCTGCTGAAGCGAAAGCGCTTATCAGTTTCCATTATGTCGTATTCGCCGTTCTGCTTTACTTTAACGATTCTTCACTTTTCCAGACACTAGGCACCCTCGTGTAGGCATCCTTTTTCCTACAAATACAGTGAGTACCAGCAGTCTCCTTTTCCCTTCCAAGAAACATCCAGGCCTAGAAGTCTTTATCAGTCACTCTATGTATTCAGAGGGTAGGGCAACTCGCTGCACCCTTCCTTAGGAAGCTAGACGGACTCAGCTCTTCCACAGCTCCAGGGATTCTGCTCTCTCACATTCTACATGCCATGGAAGTCTGCCTCATTGCCCTCTTTGGAGCTACACTAAGAAACACAATCTGCTTCGCCTTCCTTCTAGGGACTCTTACCCAAGGACCCCATACCTACAGGAGAAAGGAGGCTTGCATTCCTACTGGAACAAAATCACAGATTTTCCTGTTACACTGCAGGACTTTAGAATAGGCTTAGGCCTGATGGCAAACATAGAACGTTCCCAGGATGAGGGAGTTCGATACTTGCAGAACACCCCACGAAGAAAAGTTGATTCAGCAAGGGGCCAGGGTGTAGCTAAAGTCCCTTTTGACTTGTTAGAAATCAGAAGGTGTTCGGCTGCATGTTGACCGGAAAAGAACACCTGATGCCACAAACCTTGCTCTCCCATTTTAAAAGCTGTATGCGTGCTGCACTGAAGATACCTAAATAACACTGTTTTTGACTGGCCTCTAGTCACTGTGGGCAGCCCTCTGGAGAGAAATGGAGTTTTCTCTAAGGAAACACGGTGCTTCCATAGCATGTGTGGGAGCTCCTCCATTCATGCTCTAGAGCTACAGGGAAATTTGACCAGAGTCCTTGCCTCAAGCTAAAGCCTGAAAAGCCCTGCTGAAGCGAAAGCATGTAGCAGTTTCCATTAGGTCGTATTCGCAGTTCTGCTTTACTTTAAGGTTTTTCACTTTTCCAGACACTAGGCAGCCTCGTGTAGGCACTCTTTTTCCTACAAATACAGTGAGTACCAGCAGTCTCCTTTGCCCTTCTAAGAAACATCCAGACCTAGAAGCCTTTCCCAGTCACTCTATGTGTTCAGAGTGTAGGGCAACTCGCTGTCCCCTTCCTTAGGAAGTTAGATGGACTCAGCTCTTCAACAGTTCCAGGGATTCTGTTCTCTCACGTCCTACAACCCATGGAAGTCTGCCTCATTGCCCTCATTGGAGCTACACTAAGAAACACAATCTGCTTCGCCTTCCTTCTAGGAACTCTTACCCAAGGATCCCATACTTACAGGGGAAAGGAGCCTTGCATTCCTACAGGAACCAATGCAAAGTTTTTCCTGTTACTCTGCAGGACTTTAGAATAGGCTTAGGCCCGAAGGGTTACATAGAGCGTTCCAAGGATGAGAGAGTTCGCTACATGCAGAACACCCTGTGAAGAAAAGTTGATTCCGCAAGGGACCATGGTGTAGCGAGAGTCTCTTTTGACTTGTTAGAAATCAGAAGGGTTTCGATAGCATGGTCACCGGAAAGGAAGACCTGATTGCACAAACCTTACTTTCCCATTTTAAAAGCTTTATCCATGCTGCACTGAAGATACCTAAATAACACTGATTTTGACTGGCCTCTAGTTACTGTAGGCAGCCCTCTGGAAAGAAAAGCACTTTTCTCTAAGGAAACACGGTGCTTCGATAGCCTGGGTGGGAGCTCCTCCTGTCTCGCTCTAGAGCTACAGGGAAACTTGACGTGAGTCCTTGCCTCAAGCTAAGGCCTGACAAGCCCTGGTGAAGCGAAAGCGTGTAGCAGTTTCCATTAGGTCGTATTCGCAGTTCTGCTTTTCTTTAACGTTTCTTCACTTTTCCAGACACTAGGCACGCTCGTGTAGGCACTCTTTTCCCTGCAAATACAGTGAGTACCAGCAGGCTCCTCTGCCTTTCTAAGAAACATCCAGGCTCAGTAGTCTTTCCCAGTCAGTCTATGTATTCAGAGGGTAGGGCAACACACTGAACCCTTCCTTTGAAAAGCTAGATGTCCTCAGTGCTCCAACAGCTCCACGAATTCTGTTCTCTCACGTCCTACATGCCATGGAAGTCTGCCTCATTGCCCTCATTGGAGCTACACTAAGAAACACAATCTGCTTCGCCTTCCTCTAGGAACCCTTACCCTAGGACCCCATACCTACCGGAGAAAGGAGACTTGCATTCCTAGTGGAACCAAAGCACAGTTTTTCCTGTTACACTGCAGGACTTTAGAATAGGCATAGGCTCGATAGCATACATAGAACGTTCCAAGGACGAGGGAGTTCGATACATGCAGAACACCCTGTGAAGAAAACTTGTTTCAGACGGGACCAGGGTGTAGCTAGAGTCCTTTTGACTTGTGAGAAATCAGAACGTGTTCGGCTGCATGTTCACCATAAAAGAACACCTGATGGCACAAACCTTGCTTTCCCATTTTAAAAGCTCTATCCATGCTGCACTGAAGATACCTACATAACACTGTTTTTGACTGGCCTCTAGTCACTGTGGGCAGCCCTCTGGAAAGAAAAGGAGTTTTCTCTAAGGAAACACGGTGCTTCCATAGCATGGGTGGGAGCTCCTCCTGTCATGCTCTAGAGCTACAGGGAAACTTGACGTGAGTCCTTGCCTCAAGCTAAAGCCTGAAAAGCCCTGCTGAAGCGAAAGCGCTTATCAGTTTCCATTATGTCGTATTCGCCGTTCTGCTTTACTTTAACGATTCTTCACTTTTCCAGACACTAGGCACCCTCGTGTAGGCATCCTTTTTCCTACAAATACAGTGAGTACCAGCAGTCTCCTTTTCCCTTCCAAGAAACATCCAGGCCTAGAAGTCTTTATCAGTCACTCTATGTATTCAGAGGGTAGGGCAACTCGCTGCACCCTTCCTTAGGAAGCTAGACGGACTCAGCTCTTCCACAGCTCCAGGGATTCTGCTCTCTCACATTCTACATGCCATGGAAGTCTGCCTCATTGCCCTCTTTGGAGCTACACTAAGAAACACAATCTGCTTCGCCTTCCTTCTAGGGACTCTTACCCAAGGACCCCATACCTACAGGAGAAAGGAGGCTTGCATTCCTACTGGAACAAAATCACAGATTTTCCTGTTACACTGCAGGACTTTAGAATAGGCTTAGGCCTGATGGCAAACATAGAACGTTCCCAGGATGAGGGAGTTCGATACATGCAGAACACCCCGCGAAGAAAAGTTGATTCAGCAAGGGGCCAGGGTGTAGCTAAAGTCCCTTTTGACTTGTTAGAAATCAGAAGGTGTTCGGCTGCATGTTGACCGGAAAAGAACACCTGATGCCACAAACCTTGCTCTCCCATTTTAAAAGCTGTATGCGTGCTGCACTGAAGATACCTAAATAACACTGTTTTTGACTGGCCTCTAGTCACTGTGGGCAGCCCTCTGGAGAGAAATGGAGTTTTCTCTAAGGAAACACGGTGCTTCCATAGCATGTGTGGGAGCTCCTCCATTCATGCTCTAGAGCTACAGGGAAATTTGACCAGAGTCCTTGCCTCAAGCTAAAGCCTGAAAAGCCCTGCTGAAGCGAAAGCATGTAGCAGTTTCCATTAGGTCGTATTCGCAGTTCTGCTTTACTTTAAGGTTTTTCACTTTTCCAGACACTAGGCAGCCTCGTGTAGGCACTCTTTTTCCTACAAATACAGTGAGTACCAGCAGTCTCCTTTGCCCTTCTAAGAAACATCCAGACCTAGAAGCCTTTCCCAGTCACTCTATGTGTTCAGAGTGTAGGGCAACTCGCTGTCCCCTTCCTTAGGAAGTTAGATGGACTCAGCTCTTCAACAGTTCCAGGGATTCTGTTCTCTCACGTCCTACAACCCATGGAAGTCTGCCTCATTGCCCTCATTGGAGCTACACTAAGAAACACAATCTGCTTCGCCTTCCTTCTAGGAACTCTTACCCAAGGATCCCATACCTACAGGGGAAAGGAGCCTTGCATTCCTACAGGAACCAATGCAAAGTTTTTCCTGTTACTCTGCAGGACTTTAGAATAGGCTTAGGCCCGAAGGGTTACATAGAGCGTTCCAAGGATGAGAGAGTTCGCTACATGCAGAACACCCTGTGAAGAAAAGTTGATTCCGCAAGGGACCATGGCGTAGCGAGAGTCTCTTTTGACTTGTTAGAAATCAGAAGGGTTTCGATAGCATGGTCACCGGAAAGGAAGACCTGATTGCACAAACCTTACTTTCCCATTTTAAAAGCTTTATCCATGCTGCACTGAAGATACCTAAATAACACTGATTTTGACTGGCCTCTAGTTACTGTAGGCAGCCCTCTGGAAAGAAAAGCAGTTTTCTCTAAGGAAACACGGTGCTTCGATAGCCTGGGTGGGAGCTCCTCCTGTCTCGCTCTAGAGCTACAGGGAAACTTGACGTGAGTCCTTGCCTCAAGCTAAGGCCTGACAAGCCCTGGTGAAGCGAAAGCGTGTAGCAGTTTCCATTAGGTCGTATTCGCAGTTCTGCTTTTCTTTAACGTTTCTTCACTTTTCCAGACACTAGGCACCCTCGTGTAGGCACTCTTTTCCCTGCAAATACAGTGAGTACCAGCAGGCTCCTCTGCCTTTCTAAGAAACATCCAGGCTCAGTAGTCTTTCCCAGTCAGTCTATGTATTCAGAGGGTAGGGCAACACACTGCACCCTTCCTTTGAAAAGCTAGATGTCCTCAGTGCTCCAACAGCTCCACGAATTCTGTTCTCTCACGTCCTACATGCCATGGAAGTCTGCCTCATTGCCCTCATTGGAGCTACACTAAGAAACACAATCTGCTTCGCCTTCCTCTAGGAACCCTTACCCTAGGACCCCATACCTACCGGAGAAAGGAGACTTGCATTCCTAGTGGAACCAAAGCACAGTTTTTCCTGTTACACTGCAGGACTTTAGAATAGGCATAGGCTCGATAGCATACATAGAACGTTCCAAGGACGAGGGAGTTCGATACATGCAGAACACCCTGTGAAGAAAACTTGTTTCAGACGGGACCAGGGTGTAGCTAGAGTCCTTTTGACTTGTGAGAAATCAGAACGTGTTCGGCTGCATGTTCACCATAAAAGAACACCTGATGGCACAAACCTTGCTTTCCCATTTTAAAAGCTCTATCCATGCTGCACTGAAGATACCTACATAACACTGTTTTTGACTGGCCTCTAGTCACTGTGGGCAGCCCTCTGGAAAGAAAAGGAGTTTTCTCTAAGGAAACACGGTGCTTCCATAGCATGGGTGGGAGCTCCTCCTGTCATGCTCTAGAGCTACAGGGAAACTTGACGTGAGTCCTTGCCTCAAGCTAAAGCCTGAAAAGCCCTGCTGAAGCGAAAGCGCTTATCAGTTTCCATTATGTCGTATTCGCCGTTCTGCTTTACTTTAACGATTCTTCACTTTTCCAGACACTAGGCACCCTCGTGTAGGCATCCTTTTTCCTACAAATACAGTGAGTACCAGCAGTCTCCTTTTCCCTTCCAAGAAACATCCAGGCCTAGAAGTCTTTATCAGTCACTCTATGTATTCAGAGGGTAGGGCAACTCGCTGCACCCTTCCTTAGGAAGCTAGACGGACTCAGCTCTTCCACAGCTCCAGGGATTCTGTTCTCTCACATTCTACATGCCATGGAAGTCTGCCTCATTGCCCTCTTTGGAGCTACACTAAGAAACACAATCTGCTTCGCCTTCCTTCTAGGGACTCTTACCCAAGGACCCCATACCTACAGGAGAAAGGAGGCTTGCATTCCTACTGGAACAAAATCACAGATTTTCCTGTTACACTGCAGGCCTTTAGAATAGGCTTAGGCCTGATGGCAAACATAGAACGTTCCCAGGATGAGGGAGTTCGATACATGCAGAACACCCCGCGAAGAAAAGTTGATTCAGCAAGGGGCCAGGGTGTAGCTAAAGTCCCTTTTGACTTGTTAGAAATCAGAAGGTGTTCGGCTGCATGTTGACCGGAAAAGAACACCTGATGCCACAAACCTTGCTCTCCCATTTTAAAAGCTGTATGCGTGCTGCACTGAAGATACCTAAATAACACTGTTTTTGACTGGCCTCTAGTCACTGTGGGCAGCCCTCTGGAGAGAAATGGAGTTTTCTCTAAGGAAACACGGTGCTTCCATAGCATGTGTGGGAGCTCCTCCATTCATGCTCTAGAGCTACAGGGAAATTTGACCAGAGTCCTTGCCTCAAGCTAAAGCCTGAAAAGCCCTGCTGAAGCGAAAGCATGTAGCAGTTTCCATTAGGTCGTATTCGCAGTTCTGCTTTACTTTAAGGTTTTTCACTTTTCCAGACACTAGGCAGCCTCGTGTAGGCACTCTTTTTCCTACAAATACAGTGAGTACCAGCAGTCTCCTTTGCCCTTCTAAGAAACATCCAGACCTAGAAGCCTTTCCCAGTCACTCTATGTGTTCAGAGTGTAGGGCAACTCGCTGTCCCCTTCCTTAGGAAGTTAGATGGACTCAGCTCTTCAACAGTTCCAGGGATTCTGTTCTCTCACGTCCTACAACCCATGGAAGTCTGCCTCATTGCCCTCATTGGAGCTACACTAAGAAACACAATCTGCTTCGCCTTCCTTCTAGGAACTCTTACCCAAGGATCCCATACCTACAGGAGAAAGGAGGCTTGCATTCCTACAGGAACCAATGCAAAGTTTTTCCTGTTACCCTGCAGGACTTTAGAATAGGCTTAGGCCCGAAGGGTTACATAGAGCGTTCCAAGGATGAGAGAGTTCGCTACATGCAGAACACCCTGTGAAGAAAAGTTGATTCCGCAAGGGACCATGGTGTAGCGAGAGTCTCTTTTGACTTGTTAGAAATCAGAAGGGTTTCGATAGCATGGTCACCGGAAAGGAAGACCTGATTGCACAAACCTTACTTTCCCATTTTAAAAGCTTTATCCATGCTGCACTGAAGATACCTAAATAACACTGATTTTGACTGGCCTCTAGTTACTGTAGGCAGCCCTCTGGAAAGAAAAGCAGTTTTCTCTAAGGAAACACGGTGCTTCGATAGCCTGGGTGGGAGCTCCTCCTGTCTCGCTCTAGAGCTACAGGGAAACTTGACGTGAGTCCTTGCCTCAAGCTAAGGCCTGACAAGCCCTGATAAAGGGAAAGCGCTTAGCAGTTTCCATCAGGTCGTACTCGCAGTTCTGATTTACTTTAACGTTTCTTCACTTTTCTAGACACGTATCAGCCTCCTGTAGGCACACTTTTGCCTACAAATACAGTGAGTACCAGCAGGCTCCTCTGCCTTTCTAAGAAACATCCAGGCTCAGTAGTCTTTCCCAGTCAGTCTATGTATTCAGAGGGTAGGGCAACACACTGCACCCTTCCTTGGGAAAGCTAGATGTCCTCAGCGCTCCAACAGCTCCACGGATTCTGTTCTCTCACGTCCTACATGCCATGGAAGTCTGCCTCATTGCCCTCATTGGAGCTACACTAAGAAACACAATCTGCTTCGCCTTCCTCTAGGAACTCTTACCCTAGGACCCCATACCTACCGGAGAAAGGAGACTTGCATTCCTAGTGGAACCAAAGCACAGTTTTTCCTGTTACACTGCAGGACTTTAGAATAGGCATAGGCTCGATAGCATACATAGAACGTTCCAAGGACGAGGGAGTTCGATACATGCAGAACACCCTGTGAAGAAAACTTGTTTCAGACGGGACCAGGGTGTAGCTAGAGTCCTTTTGACTTGTGAGAAATCAGAACGTGTTCGGCTGCATGTTCACCATAAAGGAACACCTGATGGCACAAACCTTGCTTTCCCATTTTAAAAGCTCTATCCATGCTGCACTGAAGATACCTACATAACACTGTTTTTGACTGGCCTCTAGTCACTGTGGGCAGCCCTCTGGAAAGAAAAGGAGTTTTCTCTAAGGAAACACGGTGCTTCCATAGCATGGGTGGGAGCTCCTCCTGTCATGCTCTAGAGCTACAGGGAAACTTGACGTGAGTCCTTGCCTCAAGCTAAAGCCTGAAAAGCCCTGCTGAAGCGAAAGCGCTTATCAGTTTCCATTATGTCGTATTCGCCGTTCTGCTTTACTTTAACGATTCTTCACTTTTCCAGACACTAGGCACCCTCGTGTAGGCATCCTTTTTCCTACAAATACAGTGAGTACCAGCAGTCTCCTTTTCCCTTCCAAGAAACATCCAGGCCTAGAAGTCTTTATCAGTCACTCTATGTATTCAGAGGGTAGGGCAACTCGCTGCACCCTTCCTTAGGAAGCTAGACGGACTCAGCTCTTCCACAGCTCCAGGGATTCTGCTCTCTCACATTCTACATGCCATGGAAGTCTGCCTCATTGCCCTCTTTGGAGCTACACTAAGAAACACAATCTGCTTCGCCTTCCTTCTAGGGACTCTTACCCAAGGACCCCATACCTACAGGAGAAAGGAGGCTTGCATTCCTACTGGAACAAAATCACAGATTTTCCTGTTACACTGCAGGACTTTAGAATAGGCTTAGGCCTGATGGCAAACATAGAACGTTCCCAGGATGAGGGAGTTCGATACATGCAGAACACCCCGCGAAGAAAAGTTGATTCAGCAAGGGGCCAGGGTGTAGCTAAAGTCCCTTTTGACTTGTTAGAAATCAGAAGGTGTTCGGCTGCATGTTGACCGGAAAAGAACACCTGATGCCACAAACCTTGCTCTCCCATTTTAAAAGCTGTATGCGTGCTGCACTGAAGATACCTAAATAACACTGTTTTTGACTGGCCTCTAGTCACTGTGGGCAGCCCTCTGGAGAGAAATGGAGTTTTCTCTAAGGAAACACGGTGCTTCCATAGCATGTGTGGGAGCTCCTCCATTCATGCTCTAGAGCTACAGGGAAATTTGACCAGAGTCCTTGCCTCAAGCTAAAGCCTGAAAAGCCCTGCTGAAGCGAAAGCATGTAGCAGTTTCCATTAGGTCGTATTCGCAGTTCTGCTTTACTTTAAGGTTTTTCACTTTTCCAGACACTAGGCAGCCTCGTGTAGGCACTCTTTTTCCTACAAATACAGTGAGTACCAGCAGTCTCCTTTGCCCTTCTAAGAAACATCCAGACCTAGAAGCCTTTCCCAGTCACTCTATGTGTTCAGAGTGTAGGGCAACTCGCTGTCCCCTTCCTTAGGAAGTTAGATGGACTCAGCTCTTCAACAGTTCCAGGGATTCTGTTCTCTCACGTCCTACAACCCATGGAAGTCTGCCTCATTGCCCTCATTGGAGCTACACTAAGAAACACAATCTGCTTCGCCTTCCTTCTAGGAACTCTTACCCAAGGATCCCATACCTACAGGAGAAAGGAGGCTTGCATTCCTACAGGAACCAATGCAAAGTTTTTCCTGTTACCCTGCAGGACTTTAGAATAGGCTTAGGCCCGAAGGGTTACATAGAGCGTTCCAAGGATGAGAGAGTTCGCTACATGCAGAACACCCTGTGAAGAAAAGTTGATTCCGCAAGGGACCATGGTGTAGCGAGAGTCTCTTTTGACTTGTTAGAAATCAGAAGGGTTTCGATAGCATGGTCACCGGAAAGGAAGACCTGATTGCACAAACCTTACTTTCCCATTTTAAAAGCTTTATCCATGCTGCACTGAAGATACCTAAATAACACTGATTTTGACTGGCCTCTAGTTACTGTAGGCAGCCCTCTGGAAAGAAAAGCAGTTTTCTCTAAGGAAACACGGTGCTTCGATAGCCTGGGTGGGAGCTCCTCCTGTCTCGCTCTAGAGCTACAGGGAAACTTGACGTGAGTCCTTGCCTCAAGCTAAGGCCTGACAAGCCCTGATAAAGGGAAAGCGCTTAGCAGTTTCCATCAGGTCGTACTCGCAGTTCTGATTTACTTTAACGTTTCTTCACTTTTCTAGACACGTATCAGCCTCCTGTAGGCACACTTTTGCCTACAAATACAGTGAGTACCAGCAGGCTCCTCTGCCTTTCTAAGAAACATCCAGGCTCAGTAGTCTTTCCCAGTCAGTCTATGTATTCAGAGGGTAGGGCAACACACTGCACCCTTCCTTGGGAAAGCTAGATGTCCTCAGCGCTCCAACAGCTCCACGGATTCTGTTCTCTCACGTCCTACATGCCATGGAAGTCTGCCTCATTGCCCTCATTGGAGCTACACTAAGAAACACAATCTGCTTCGCCTTCCTCTAGGAACTCTTACCCTAGGACCCCATACCTACCGGAGAAAGGAGACTTGCATTCCTAGTGGAACCAAAGCACAGTTTTTCCTGTTACACTGCAGGACTTTAGAATAGGCATAGGCTCGATAGCATACATAGAACGTTCCAAGGACGAGGGAGTTCGATACATGCAGAACACCCTGTGAAGAAAACTTGTTTCAGACGGGACCAGGGTGTAGCTAGAGTCCTTTTGACTTGTGAGAAATCAGAACGTGTTCGGCTGCATGTTCACCATAAAAGAACACCTGATGGCACAAACCTTGCTTTCCCATTTTAAAAGCTCTATCCATGCTGCACTGAAGATACCTACATAACACTGTTTTTGACTGGCCTCTAGTCACTGTGGGCAGCCCTCTGGAAAGAAAAGGAGTTTTCTCTAAGGAAACACGGTGCTTCCATAGCATGGGTGGGAGCTCCTCCTGTCATGCTCTAGAGCTACAGGGAAACTTGACGTGAGTCCTTGCCTCAAGCTAAAGCCTGAAAAGCCCTGCTGAAGCGAAAGCGCTTATCAGTTTCCATTATGTCGTATTCGCCGTTCTGCTTTACTTTAACGATTCTTCACTTTTCCAGACACTAGGCACCCTCGTGTAGGCATCCTTTTTCCTACAAATACAGTGAGTACCAGCAGTCTCCTTTTCCCTTCCAAGAAACATCCAGGCCTAGAAGTCTTTATCAGTCACTCTATGTATTCAGAGGGTAGGGCAACTCGCTGCACCCTTCCTTAGGAAGCTAGACGGACTCAGCTCTTCCACAGCTCCAGGGATTCTGCTCTCTCACATTCTACATGCCATGGAAGTCTGCCTCATTGCCCTCTTTGGAGCTACACTAAGAAACACAATCTGCTTCGCCTTCCTTCTAGGGACTCTTACCCAAGGACCCCATACCTACAGGAGAAAGGAGGCTTGCATTCCTACTGGAACAAAATCACAGATTTTCCTGTTACACTGCAGGCCTTTAGAATAGGCTTAGGCCTGATGGCAAACATAGAACGTTCCCAGGATGAGGGAGTTCGATACATGCAGAACACCCCGCGAAGAAAAGTTGATTCAGCAAGGGGCCAGGGTGTAGCTAAAGTCCCTTTTGACTTGTTAGAAATCAGAAGGTGTTCGGCTGCATGTTCACCGGAAAAGAACACCTGATGCCACAAACCTTGCTCTCCCATTTTAAAAGCTGTATGCGTGCTGCACTGAAGATACCTAAATAACACTGTTTTTGACTGGCCTCTAGTCACTGTGGGCAGCCCTCTGGAGAGAAATGGAGTTTTCTCTAAGGAAACACGGTGCTTCCATAGCATGTGTGGGAGCTCCTCCATTCATGCTCTAGAGCTACAGGGAAATTTGACCAGAGTCCTTGCCTCAAGCTAAAGCCTGAAAAGCCCTGCTGAAGCGAAAGCATGTAGCAGTTTCCATTAGGTCGTATTCGCAGTTCTGCTTTACTTTAAGGTTTTTCACTTTTCCAGACACTAGGCAGCCTCGTGTAGGCACTCTTTTTCCTACAAATACAGTGAGTACCAGCAGTCTCCTTTGCCCTTCTAAGAAACATCCAGACCTAGAAGCCTTTCCCAGTCACTCTATGTGTTCAGAGTGTAGGGCAACTCGCTGTCCCCTTCCTTAGGAAGTTAGATGGACTCAGCTCTTCAACAGTTCCAGGGATTCTGTTCTCTCACGTCCTACAACCCATGGAAGTCTGCCTCATTGCCCTCATTGGAGCTACACTAAGAAACACAATCTGCTTCGCCTTCCTTCTAGGAACTCTTACCCAAGGATCCCATACCTACAGGAGAAAGGAGGCTTGCATTCCTACAGGAACCAATGCAAAGTTTTTCCTGTTACCCTGCAGGACTTTAGAATAGGCTTAGGCCCGAAGGGTTACATAGAGCGTTCCAAGGATGAGAGAGTTCGCTACATGCAGAACACCCTGTGAAGAAAAGTTGATTCCGCAAGGGACCATGGTGTAGCGAGAGTCTCTTTTGACTTGTTAGAAATCAGAAGGGTTTCGATAGCATGGTCACCGGAAAGGAAGACCTGATTGCACAAACCTTACTTTCCCATTTTAAAAGCTTTATCCATGCTGCACTGAAGATACCTAAATAACACTGATTTTGACTGGCCTCTAGTTACTGTAGGCAGCCCTCTGGAAAGAAAAGCAGTTTTCTCTAAGGAAACACGGTGCTTCGATAGCCTGGGTGGGAGCTCCTCCTGTCTCGCTCTAGAGCTACAGGGAAACTTGACGTGAGTCCTTGCCTCAAGCTAAGGCCTGACAAGCCCTGATAAAGGGAAAGCGCTTAGCAGTTTCCATCAGGTCGTACTCGCAGTTCTGATTTACTTTAACGTTTCTTCACTTTTCTAGACACGTATCAGCCTCCTGTAGGCACACTTTTGCCTACAAATACAGTGAGTACCAGCAGGCTCCTCTGCCTTTCTAAGAAACATCCAGGCTCAGTAGTCTTTCCCAGTCAGTCTATGTATTCAGAGGGTAGGGCAACACACTGCACCCTTCCTTGGGAAAGCTAGATGTCCTCAGCGCTCCAACAGCTCCACGGATTCTGTTCTCTCACGTCCTACATGCCATGGAAGTCTGCCTCATTGCCCTCATTGGAGCTACACTAAGAAACACAATCTGCTTCGCCTTCCTCTAGGAACTCTTACCCTAGGACCCCATACCTACCGGAGAAAGGAGACTTGCATTCCTAGTGGAACCAAAGCACAGTTTTTCCTGTTACACTGCAGGACTTTAGAATAGGCATAGGCTCGATAGCATACATAGAACGTTCCAAGGACGAGGGAGTTCGATACATGCAGAACACCCTGTGAAGAAAACTTGTTTCAGACGGGACCAGGGTGTAGCTAGAGTCCTTTTGACTTGTGAGAAATCAGAACGTGTTCGGCTGCATGTTCACCATAAAAGAACACCTGATGGCACAAACCTTGCTTTCCCATTTTAAAATCTCTATCCATGCTGCACTGAAGATACCTACATAACACTGTTTTTGACTGGCCTCTAGTCACTGTGGGCAGCCCTCTGGAAAGAAAAGGAGTTTTCTCTAAGGAAACACGGTGCTTCCATAGCATGGGTGGGAGCTCCTCCTGTCATGCTCTAGAGCTACAGGGAAACTTGACGTGAGTCCTTGCCTCAAGCTAAAGCCTGAAAAGCCCTGCTGAAGCGAAAGCGCTTATCAGTTTCCATTATGTCGTATTCGCCGTTCTGCTTTACTTTAACGATTCTTCACTTTTCCAGACACTAGGCACCCTCGTGTAGGCATCCTTTTTCCTACAAATACAGTGAGTACCAGCAGTCTCCTTTTCCCTTCCAAGAAACATCCAGGCCTAGAAGTCTTTATCAGTCACTCTATGTATTCAGAGGGTAGGGCAACTCGCTGCACCCTTCCTTAGGGAGCTAGACGGACTCAGCTCTTCCACAGCTCCAGGGATTCTGTTCTCTCACATTCTACATGCCATGGAAGTCTGCCTCATTGCCCTCTTTGGAGCTACACTAAGAAACACAATCTGCTTCGCCTTCCTTCTAGGGACTCTTACCCAAGGACCCCATACCTACAGGAGAAAGGAGGCTTGCATTCCTACTGGAACAAAATCACAGATTTTCCTGTTACACTGCAGGCCTTTAGAATAGGCTTAGGCCTGATGGCAAACATAGAACGTTCCCAGGATGAGGGAGTTCGATACATGCAGAACACCCCGCGAAGAAAAGTTGATTCAGCAAGGGGCTAGGGTGTAGCTAAAGTCCCTTTTGACTTGTTAGAAATCAGAAGGTGTTCGGCTGCATGTTCACCGGAAAAGAACACCTGATGCCACAAACCTTGCTCTCCCATTTTAAAAGCTGTATGCGTGCTGCACTGAAGATACCTAAATAACACTGTTTTTGACTGGCCTCTAGTCACTGTGGGCAGCCCTCTGGAGAGAAATGGAGTTTTCTCTAAGGAAACACGGTGCTTCCATAGCATGTGTGGGAGCTCCTCCATTCATGCTCTAGAGCTACAGGGAAATTTGACCAGAGTCCTTGCCTCAAGCTAAAGCCTGAAAAGCCCTGCTGAAGCGAAAGCATGTAGCAGTTTCCATTAGGTCGTATTCGCAGTTCTGCTTTACTTTAAGGTTTTTCACTTTTCCAGACACTAGGCAGCCTCGTGTAGGCACTCTTTTTCCTACAAATACAGTGAGTACCAGCAGTCTCCTTTGCCCTTCTAAGAAACATCCAGACCTAGAAGCCTTTCCCAGTCACTCTATGTGTTCAGAGTGTAGGGCAACTCGCTGTCCCCTTCCTTAGGAAGTTAGATGGACTCAGCTCTTCAACAGTTCCAGGGATTCTGTTCTCTCACGTCCTACAACCCATGGAAGTCTGCCTCATTGCCCTCATTGGAGCTACACTAAGAAACACAATCTGCTTCGCCTTCCTTCTAGGAACTCTTACCCAAGGATCCCATACTTACAGGGGAAAGGAGCCTTGCATTCCTACAGGAACCAATGCAAAGTTTTTCCTGTTACTCTGCAGGACTTTAGAATAGGCTTAGGCCCGAAGGGTTACATAGAGCGTTCCAAGGATGAGAGAGTTCGCTACATGCAGAACACCCTGTGAAGAAAAGTTGATTCCGCAAGGGACCATGGTGTAGCGAGAGTCTCTTTTGACTTGTTAGAAATCAGAAGGGTTTCGATAGCATGGTCACCGGAAAGGAAGACCTGATTGCACAAACCTTACTTTCCCATTTTAAAAGCTTTATCCATGCTGCACTGAAGATACCTAAATAACACTGATTTTGACTGGCCTCTAGTTACTGTAGGCAGCCCTCTGGAAAGAAAAGCACTTTTCTCTAAGGAAACACGGTGCTTCGATAGCCTGGGTGGGAGCTCCTCCTGTCTCGCTCTAGAGCTACAGGGAAACTTGACGTGAGTCCTTGCCTCAAGCTAAGGCCTGACAAGCCCTGGTGAAGCAAAAGCGTGTAGCAGTTTCCATTAGGTCGTATTCGCAGTTCTGCTTTTCTTTAACGTTTCTTCACTTTTCCAGACACTAGGCACGCTCGTGTAGGCACTCTTTTCCCTGCAAATACAGTGAGTACCAGCAGGCTCCTCTGCCTTTCTAAGAAACATCCAGGCTCAGTAGTCTTTCCCAGTCAGTCTATGTATTCAGAGGGTAGGGCAACACACTGCACCCTTCCTTTGAAAAGCTAGATGTCCTCAGTGCTCCAACAGCTCCACGAATTCTGTTCTCTCACGTCCTACATGCCATGGAAGTCTGCCTCATTGCCCTCATTGGAGCTACACTAAGAAACACAATCTGCTTCGCCTTCCTCTAGGAACCCTTACCCTAGGACCCCATACCTACCGGAGAAAGGAGACTTGCATTCCTAGTGGAACCAAAGCACAGTTTTTCCTGTTACACTGCAGGACTTTAGAATAGGCATAGGCTCGATAGCATACATAGAACGTTCCAAGGACGAGGGAGTTCGATACATGCAGAACACCCTGTGAAGAAAACTTGTTTCAGACGGGACCAGGGTGTAGCTAGAGTCCTTTTGACTTGTGAGAAATCAGAACGTGTTCGGCTGCATGTTCACCATAAAAGAACACCTGATGGCACAAACCTTGCTTTCCCATTTTAAAAGCTCTATCCATGCTGCACTGAAGATACCTACATAACACTGTTTTTGACTGGCCTCTAGTCACTGTGGGCAGCCCTCTGGAAAGAAAAGGAGTTTTCTCTAAGGAAACACGGTGCTTCCATAGCATGGGTGGGAGCTCCTCCTGTCATGCTCTAGAGCTACAGGGAAACTTGACGTGAGTCCTTGCCTCAAGCTAAAGCCTGAAAAGCCCTGCTGAAGCGAAAGCGCTTATCAGTTTCCATTATGTCGTATTCGCCGTTCTGCTTTACTTTAACGATTCTTCACTTTTCCAGACACTAGGCACCCTCGTGTAGGCATCCTTTTTCCTACAAATACAGTGAGTACCAGCAGTCTCCTTTTCCCTTCCAAGAAACATCCAGGCCTAGAAGTCTTTATCAGTCACTCTATGTATTCAGAGGGTAGGGCAACTCGCTGCACCCTTCCTTAGGAAGCTAGACGGACTCAGCTCTTCCACAGCTCCAGGGATTCTGTTCTCTCACATTCTACATGCCATGGAAGTCTGCCTCATTGCCCTCTTTGGAGCTACACTAAGAAACACAATCTGCTTCGCCTTCCTTCTAGGGACTCTTACCCAAGGACCCCATACCTACAGGAGAAAGGAGGCTTGCATTCCTACTGGAACAAAATCACAGATTTTCCTGTTACACTGCAGGACTTTAGAATAGGCTTAGGCCTGATGGCAAACATAGAACGTTCCCAGGATGAGGGAGTTCGATACTTGCAGAACACCCCACGAAGAAAAGTTGATTCAGCAAGGGGCCAGGGTGTAGCTAAAGTCCCTTTTGACTTGTTAGAAATCAGAAGGTGTTCGGCTGCATGTTGACCGGAAAAGAACACCTGATGCCACAAACCTTGCTCTCCCATTTTAAAAGCTGTATGCGTGCTGCACTGAAGATACCTAAATAACACTGTTTTTGACTGGCCTCTAGTCACTGTGGGCAGCCCTCTGGAGAGAAATGGAGTTTTCTCTAAGGAAACACGGTGCTTCCATAGCATGTGTGGGAGCTCCTCCATTCATGCTCTAGAGCTACAGGGAAATTTGACCAGAGTCCTTGCCTCAAGCTAAAGCCTGAAAAGCCCTGCTGAAGCGAAAGCATGTAGCAGTTTCCATTAGGTCGTATTCGCAGTTCTGCTTTACTTTAAGGTTTTTCACTTTTCCAGACACTAGGCAGCCTCGTGTAGGCACTCTTTTTCCTACAAATACAGTGAGTACCAGCAGTCTCCTTTGCCCTTCTAAGAAACATCCAGACCTAGAAGCCTTTCCCAGTCACTCTATGTGTTCAGAGTGTAGGGCAACTCGCTGTCCCCTTCCTTAGGAAGTTAGATGGACTCAGCTCTTCAACAGTTCCAGGGATTCTGTTCTCTCACGTCCTACAACCCATGGAAGTCTGCCTCATTGCCCTCATTGGAGCTACACTAAGAAACACAATCTGCTTCGCCTTCCTTCTAGGAACTCTTACCCAAGGATCCCATACTTACAGGGGAAAGGAGCCTTGCATTCCTACAGGAACCAATGCAAAGTTTTTCCTGTTACTCTGCAGGACTTTAGAATAGGCTTAGGCCCGAAGGGTTACATAGAGCGTTCCAAGGATGAGAGAGTTCGCTACATGCAGAACACCCTGTGAAGAAAAGTTGATTCCGCAAGGGACCATGGTGTAGCGAGAGTCTCTTTTGACTTGTTAGAAATCAGAAGGGTTTCGATAGCATGGTCACCGGAAAGGAAGACCTGATTGCACAAACCTTACTTTCCCATTTTAAAAGCTTTATCCATGCTGCACTGAAGATACCTAAATAACACTGATTTTGACTGGCCTCTAGTTACTGTAGGCAGCCCTCTGGAAAGAAAAGCAGTTTTCTCTAAGGAAACACGGTGCTTCGATAGCCTGGGTGGGAGCTCCTCCTGTCTCGCTCTAGAGCTACAGGGAAACTTGACGTGAGTCCTTGCCTCAAGCTAAGGCCTGACAAGCCCTGGTGAAGCGAAAGCGTGTAGCAGTTTCCATTAGGTCGTATTCGCAGTTCTGCTTTTCTTTAACGTTTCTTCACTTTTCCAGACACTAGGCACGCTCGTGTAGGCACTCTTTTCCCTGCAAATACAGTGAGTACCAGCAGGCTCCTCTGCCTTTCTAAGAAACATCCAGGCTCAGTAGTCTTTCCCAGTCAGTCTATGTATTCAGAGGGTAGGGCAACACACTGCACCCTTCCTTTGAAAAGCTAGATGTCCTCAGTGCTCCAACAGCTCCACGAATTCTGTTCTCTCACGTCCTACATGCCATGGAAGTCTGCCTCATTGCCCTCATTGGAGCTACACTAAGAAACACAATCTGCTTCGCCTTCCTCTAGGAACCCTTACCCTAGGACCCCATACCTACCGGAGAAAGGAGACTTGCATTCCTAGTGGAACCAAAGCACAGTTTTTCCTGTTACACTGCAGGACTTTAGAATAGGCATAGGCTCGATAGCATACATAGAACGTTCCAAGGACGAGGGAGTTCGATACATGCAGAACACCCTGTGAAGAAAACTTGTTTCAGACGGGACCAGGGTGTAGCTAGAGTCCTTTTGACTTGTGAGAAATCAGAACGTGTTCGGCTGCATGTTCACCATAAAAGAACACCTGATGGCACAAACCTTGCTTTCCCATTTTAAAAGCTCTATCCATGCTGCACTGAAGATACCTACATAACACTGTTTTTGACTGGCCTCTAGTCACTGTGGGCAGCCCTCTGGAAAGAAAAGGAGTTTTCTCTAAGGAAACACGGTGCTTCCATAGCATGGGTGGGAGCTCCTCCTGTCATGCTCTAGAGCTACAGGGAAACTTGACGTGAGTCCTTGCCTCAAGCTAAAGCCTGAAAAGCCCTGCTGAAGCGAAAGCGCTTATCAGTTTCCATTATGTCGTATTCGCCGTTCTGCTTTACTTTAACGATTCTTCACTTTTCCAGACACTAGGCACCCTCGTGTAGGCATCCTTTTTCCTACAAATACAGTGAGTACCAGCAGTCTCCTTTTCCCTTCCAAGAAACATCCAGGCCTAGAAGTCTTTATCAGTCACTCTATGTATTCAGAGGGTAGGGCAACTCGCTGCACCCTTCCTTAGGAAGCTAGACGGACTCAGCTCTTCCACAGCTCCAGGGATTCTGCTCTCTCACATTCTACATGCCATGGAAGTCTGCCTCATTGCCCTCTTTGGAGCTACACTAAGAAACACAATCTGCTTCGCCTTCCTTCTAGGGACTCTTACCCAAGGACCCCATACCTACAGGAGAAAGGAGGCTTGCATTCCTACTGGAACAAAATCACAGATTTTCCTGTTACACTGCAGGACTTTAGAATAGGCTTAGGCCTGATGGCAAACATAGAACGTTCCCAGGATGAGGGAGTTCGATACATGCAGAACACCCCGCGAAGAAAAGTTGATTCAGCAAGGGGCCAGGGTGTAGCTAAAGTCCCTTTTGACTTGTTAGAAATCAGAAGGTGTTCGGCTGCATGTTGACCGGAAAAGAACACCTGATGCCACAAACCTTGCTCTCCCATTTTAAAAGCTGTATGCGTGCTGCACTGAAGATACCTAAATAACACTGTTTTTGACTGGCCTCTAGTCACTGTGGGCAGCCCTCTGGAGAGAAATGGAGTTTTCTCTAAGGAAACACGGTGCTTCCATAGCATGTGTGGGAGCTCCTCCATTCATGCTCTAGAGCTACAGGGAAATTTGACCAGAGTCCTTGCCTCAAGCTAAAGCCTGAAAAGCCCTGCTGAAGCGAAAGCATGTAGCAGTTTCCATTAGGTCGTATTCGCAGTTCTGCTTTACTTTAAGGTTTTTCACTTTTCCAGACACTAGGCAGCCTCGTGTAGGCACTCTTTTTCCTACAAATACAGTGAGTACCAGCAGTCTCCTTTGCCCTTCTAAGAAACATCCAGACCTAGAAGCCTTTCCCAGTCACTCTATGTGTTCAGAGTGTAGGGCAACTCGCTGTCCCCTTCCTTAGGAAGTTAGATGGACTCAGCTCTTCAACAGTTCCAGGGATTCTGTTCTCTCACGTCCTACAACCCATGGAAGTCTGCCTCATTGCCCTCATTGGAGCTACACTAAGAAACACAATCTGCTTCGCCTTCCTTCTAGGAACTCTTACCCAAGGATCCCATACTTACAGGGGAAAGGAGCCTTGCATTCCTACAGGAACCAATGCAAAGTTTTTCCTGTTACTCTGCAGGACTTTAGAATAGGCTTAGGCCCGAAGGGTTACATAGAGCGTTCCAAGGATGAGAGAGTTCGCTACATGCAGAACACCCTGTGAAGAAAAGTTGATTCCGCAAGGGACCATGGTGTAGCGAGAGTCTCTTTTGACTTGTTAGAAATCAGAAGGGTTTCGATAGCATGGTCACCGGAAAGGAAGACCTGATTGCACAAACCTTACTTTCCCATTTTAAAAGCTTTATCCATGCTGCACTGAAGATACCTAAATAACACTGATTTTGACTGGCCTCTAGTTACTGTAGGCAGCCCTCTGGAAAGAAAAGCAGTTTTCTCTAAGGAAACACGGTGCTTCGATAGCCTGGGTGGGAGCTCCTCCTGTCTCGCTCTAGAGCTACAGGGAAACTTGACGTGAGTCCTTGCCTCAAGCTAAGGCCTGACAAGCCCTGGTGAAGCGAAAGCGTGTAGCAGTTTCCATTAGGTCGTATTCGCAGTTCTGCTTTTCTTTAACGTTTCTTCACTTTTCCAGACACTAGGCACGCTCGTGTAGGCACTCTTTTCCCTGCAAATACAGTGAGTACCAGCAGGCTCCTCTGCCTTTCTAAGAAACATCCAGGCTCAGTAGTCTTTCCCAGTCAGTCTATGTATTCAGAGGGTAGGGCAACACACTGCACCCTTCCTTTGAAAAGCTAGATGTCCTCAGTGCTCCAACAGCTCCACGAATTCTGTTCTCTCACGTCCTACATGCCATGGAAGTCTGCCTCATTGCCCTCATTGGAGCTACACTAAGAAACACAATCTGCTTCGCCTTCCTCTAGGAACCCTTACCCTAGGACCCCATACCTACCGGAGAAAGGAGACTTGCATTCCTAGTGGAACCAAAGCACAGTTTTTCCTGTTACACTGCAGGACTTTAGAATAGGCATAGGCTCGATAGCATACATAGAACGTTCCAAGGACGAGGGAGTTCGATACATGCAGAACACCCTGTGAAGAAAACTTGTTTCAGACGGGACCAGGGTGTAGCTAGAGTCCTTTTGACTTGTGAGAAATCAGAACGTGTTCGGCTGCATGTTCACCATAAAAGAACACCTGATGGCACAAACCTTGCTTTCCCATTTTAAAAGCTCTATCCATGCTGCACTGAAGATACCTACATAACACTGTTTTTGACTGGCCTCTAGTCACTGTGGGCAGCCCTCTGGAAAGAAAAGGAGTTTTCTCTAAGGAAACACGGTGCTTCCATAGCATGGGTGGGAGCTCCTCCTGTCATGCTCTAGAGCTACAGGGAAACTTGACGTGAGTCCTTGCCTCAAGCTAAAGCCTGAAAAGCCCTGCTGAAGCGAAAGCGCTTATCAGTTTCCATTATGTCGTATTCGCCGTTCTGCTTTACTTTAACGATTCTTCACTTTTCCAGACACTAGGCACCCTCGTGTAGGCATCCTTTTTCCTACAAATACAGTGAGTACCAGCAGTCTCCTTTTCCCTTCCAAGAAACATCCAGGCCTAGAAGTCTTTATCAGTCACTCTATGTATTCAGAGGGTAGGGCAACTCGCTGCACCCTTCCTTAGGAAGCTAGACGGACTCAGCTCTTCCACAGCTCCAGGGATTCTGCTCTCTCACATTCTACATGCCATGGAAGTCTGCCTCATTGCCCTCTTTGGAGCTACACTAAGAAACACAATCTGCTTCGCCTTCCTTCTAGGGACTCTTACCCAAGGACCCCATACCTACAGGAGAAAGGAGGCTTGCATTCCTACTGGAACAAAATCACAGATTTTCCTGTTACACTGCAGGACTTTAGAATAGGCTTAGGCCTGATGGCAAACATAGAACGTTCCCAGGATGAGGGAGTTCGATACATGCAGAACACCCCGCGAAGAAAAGTTGATTCAGCAAGGGGCCAGGGTGTAGCTAAAGTCCCTTTTGACTTGTTAGAAATCAGAAGGTGTTCGGCTGCATGTTGACCGGAAAAGAACACCTGATGCCACAAACCTTGCTCTCCCATTTTAAAAGCTGTATGCGTGCTGCACTGAAGATACCTAAATAACACTGTTTTTGACTGGCCTCTAGTCACTGTGGGCAGCCCTCTGGAGAGAAATGGAGTTTTCTCTAAGGAAACACGGTGCTTCCATAGCATGTGTGGGAGCTCCTCCATTCATGCTCTAGAGCTACAGGGAAATTTGACCAGAGTCCTTGCCTCAAGCTAAAGCCTGAAAAGCCCTGCTGAAGCGAAAGCATGTAGCAGTTTCCATTAGGTCGTATTCGCAGTTCTGCTTTACTTTAAGGTTTTTCACTTTTCCAGACACTAGGCAGCCTCGTGTAGGCACTCTTTTTCCTACAAATACAGTGAGTACCAGCAGTCTCCTTTGCCCTTCTAAGAAACATCCAGACCTAGAAGCCTTTCCCAGTCACTCTATGTGTTCAGAGTGTAGGGCAACTCGCTGTCCCCTTCCTTAGGAAGTTAGATGGACTCAGCTCTTCAACAGTTCCAGGGATTCTGTTCTCTCACGTCCTACAACCCATGGAAGTCTGCCTCATTGCCCTCATTGGAGCTACACTAAGAAACACAATCTGCTTCGCCTTCCTTCTAGGAACTCTTACCCAAGGATCCCATACTTACAGGGGAAAGGAGCCTTGCATTCCTACAGGAACCAATGCAAAGTTTTTCCTGTTACCCTGCAGGACTTTAGAATAGGCTTAGGCCCGAAGGGTTACATAGAGCGTTCCAAGGATGAGAGAGTTCGCTACATGCAGAACACCCTGTGAAGAAAAGTTGATTCCGCAAGGGACCATGGTGTAGCGAGAGTCTCTTTTGACTTGTTAGAAATCAGAAGGGTTTCGATAGCATGGTCACCGGAAAGGAAGACCTGATTGCACAAACCTTACTTTCCCATTTTAAAAGCTTTATCCATGCTGCACTGAAGATACCTAAATAACACTGATTTTGACTGGCCTCTAGTTACTGTAGGCAGCCCTCTGGAAAGAAAAGCAGTTTTCTCTAAGGAAACACGGTGCTTCGATAGCCTGGGTGGGAGCTCCTCCTGTCTCGCTCTAGAGCTACAGGGAAACTTGACGTGAGTCCTTGCCTCAAGCTAAGGCCTGACAAGCCCTGGTGAAGCGAAAGCGTGTAGCAGTTTCCATTAGGTCGTATTCGCAGTTCTGCTTTTCTTTAACGTTTCTTCACTTTTCCAGACACTAGGCACGCTCGTGTAGGCACTCTTTTCCCTGCAAATACAGTGAGTACCAGCAGGCTCCTCTGCCTTTCTAAGAAACATCCAGGCTCAGTAGTCTTTCCCAGTCAGTCTATGTATTCAGAGGGTAGGGCAACACACTGCACCCTTCCTTTGAAAAGCTAGATGTCCTCAGTGCTCCAACAGCTCCACGAATTCTGTTCTCTCACGTCCTACATGCCATGGAAGTCTGCCTCATTGCCCTCATTGGAGCTACACTAAGAAACACAATCTGCTTCGCCTTCCTCTAGGAACCCTTACCCTAGGACCCCATACCTACCGGAGAAAGGAGACTTGCATTCCTAGTGGAACCAAAGCACAGTTTTTCCTGTTACACTGCAGGACTTTAGAATAGGCATAGGCTCGATAGCATACATAGAACGTTCCAAGGACGAGGGAGTTCGATACATGCAGAACACCCTGTGAAGAAAACTTGTTTCAGACGGGACCAGGGTGTAGCTAGAGTCCTTTTGACTTGTGAGAAATCAGAACGTGTTCGGCTGCATGTTCACCATAAAAGAACACCTGATGGCACAAACCTTGCTTTCCCATTTTAAAAGCTCTATCCATGCTGCACTGAAGATACCTACATAACACTGTTTTTGACTGGCCTCTAGTCACTGTGGGCAGCCCTCTGGAAAGAAAAGGAGTTTTCTCTAAGGAAACACGGTGCTTCCATAGCATGGGTGGGAGCTCCTCCTGTCATGCTCTAGAGCTACAGGGAAACTTGACGTGAGTCCTTGCCTCAAGCTAAAGCCTGAAAAGCCCTGCTGAAGCGAAAGCGCTTATCAGTTTCCATTATGTCGTATTCGCCGTTCTGCTTTACTTTAACGATTCTTCACTTTTCCAGACACTAGGCACCCTCGTGTAGGCATCCTTTTTCCTACAAATACAGTGAGTACCAGCAGTCTCCTTTTCCCTTCCAAGAAACATCCAGGCCTAGAAGTCTTTATCAGTCACTCTATGTATTCAGAGGGTAGGGCAACTCGCTGCACCCTTCCTTAGGAAGCTAGACGGACTCAGCTCTTCCACAGCTCCAGGGATTCTGTTCTCTCACATTCTACATGCCATGGAAGTCTGCCTCATTGCCCTCTTTGGAGCTACACTAAGAAACACAATCTGCTTCGCCTTCCTTCTAGGGACTCTTACCCAAGGACCCCATACCTACAGGAGAAAGGAGGCTTGCATTCCTACTGGAACAAAATCACAGATTTTCCTGTTACACTGCAGGCCTTTAGAATAGGCTTAGGCCTGATGGCAAACATAGAACGTTCCCAGGATGAGGGAGTTCGATACATGCAGAACACCCCGCGAAGAAAAGTTGATTCAGCAAGGGGCCAGGGTGTAGCTAAAGTCCCTTTTGACTTGTTAGAAATCAGAAGGTGTTCGGCTGCATGTTGACCGGAAAAGAACACCTGATGCCACAAACCTTGCTCTCCCATTTTAAAAGCTGTATGCGTGCTGCACTGAAGATACCTAAATAACACTGTTTTTGACTGGCCTCTAGTCACTGTGGGCAGCCCTCTGGAGAGAAATGGAGTTTTCTCTAAGGAAACACGGTGCTTCCATAGCATGTGTGGGAGCTCCTCCATTCATGCTCTAGAGCTACAGGGAAATTTGACCAGAGTCCTTGCCTCAAGCTAAAGCCTGAAAAGCCCTGCTGAAGCGAAAGCATGTAGCAGTTTCCATTAGGTCGTATTCGCAGTTCTGCTTTACTTTAAGGTTTTTCACTTTTCCAGACACTAGGCAGCCTCGTGTAGGCACTCTTTTTCCTACAAATACAGTGAGTACCAGCAGTCTCCTTTGCCCTTCTAAGAAACATCCAGACCTAGAAGCCTTTCCCAGTCACTCTATGTGTTCAGAGTGTAGGGCAACTCGCTGTCCCCTTCCTTAGGAAGTTAGATGGACTCAGCTCTTCAACAGTTCCAGGGATTCTGTTCTCTCACGTCCTACAACCCATGGAAGTCTGCCTCATTGCCCTCATTGGAGCTACACTAAGAAACACAATCTGCTTCGCCTTCCTTCTAGGAACTCTTACCCAAGGATCCCATACTTACAGGGGAAAGGAGCCTTGCATTCCTACAGGAACCAATGCAAAGTTTTTCCTGTTACTCTGCAGGACTTTAGAATAGGCTTAGGCCCGAAGGGTTACATAGAGCGTTCCAAGGATGAGAGAGTTCGCTACATGCAGAACACCCTGTGAAGAAAAGTTGATTCCGCAAGGGACCATGGCGTAGCGAGAGTCTCTTTTGACTTGTTAGAAATCAGAAGGGTTTCGATAGCATGGTCACCGGAAAGGAAGACCTGATTGCACAAACCTTACTTTCCCATTTTAAAAGCTTTATCCATGCTGCACTGAAGATACCTAAATAACACTGATTTTGACTGGCCTCTAGTTACTGTAGGCAGCCCTCTGGAAAGAAAAGCAGTTTTCTCTAAGGAAACACGGTGCTTCGATAGCCTGGGTGGGAGCTCCTCCTGTCTCGCTCTAGAGCTACAGGGAAACTTGACGTGAGTCCTTGCCTCAAGCTAAGGCCTGACAAGCCCTGGTGAAGCGAAAGCGTGTAGCAGTTTCCATTAGGTCGTATTCGCAGTTCTGCTTTTCTTTAACGTTTCTTCACTTTTCCAGACACTAGGCACCCTCGTGTAGGCACTCTTTTCCCTGCAAATACAGTGAGTACCAGCAGGCTCCTCTGCCTTTCTAAGAAACATCCAGGCTCAGTAGTCTTTCCCAGTCAGTCTATGTATTCAGAGGGTAGGGCAACACACTGCACCCTTCCTTTGAAAAGCTAGATGTCCTCAGTGCTCCAACAGCTCCACGAATTCTGTTCTCTCACGTCCTACATGCCATGGAAGTCTGCCTCATTGCCCTCATTGGAGCTACACTAAGAAACACAATCTGCTTCGCCTTCCTCTAGGAACCCTTACCCTAGGACCCCATACCTACCGGAGAAAGGAGACGTATTCCTAGTGGAACCAAAGCACAGTTTTTCCTGTTACACTGCAGGACTTTAGAATAGGCATAGGCTCGATAGCATACATAGAACGTTCCAAGGACGAGGGAGTTCGATACATGCAGAACACCCTGTGAAGAAAACTTGTTTCAGACGGGACCAGGGTGTAGCTAGAGTCCTTTTGACTTGTGAGAAATCAGAACGTGTTCGGCTGCATGTTCACCATAAAAGAACACCTGATGGCACAAACCTTGCTTTCCCATTTTAAAAGCTCTATCCATGCTGCACTGAAGATACCTACATAACACTGTTTTTGACTGGCCTCTAGTCACTGTGGGCAGCCCTCTGGAAAGAAAAGGAGTTTTCTCTAAGGAAACACGGTGCTTCCATAGCATGGGTGGGAGCTCCTCCTGTCATGCTCTAGAGCTACAGGGAAACTTGACGTGAGTCCTTGCCTCAAGCTAAAGCCTGAAAAGCCCTGCTGAAGCGAAAGCGCTTATCAGTTTCCATTATGTCGTATTCGCCGTTCTGCTTTACTTTAACGATTCTTCACTTTTCCAGACACTAGGCACCCTCGTGTAGGCATCCTTTTTCCTACAAATACAGTGAGTACCAGCAGTCTCCTTTTCCCTTCCAAGAAACATCCAGGCCTAGAAGTCTTTATCAGTCACTCTATGTATTCAGAGGGTAGGGCAACTCGCTGCACCCTTCCTTAGGAAGCTAGACGGACTCAGCTCTTCCACAGCTCCAGGGATTCTGTTCTCTCACATTCTACATGCCATGGAAGTCTGCCTCATTGCCCTCTTTGGAGCTACACTAAGAAACACAATCTGCTTCGCCTTCCTTCTAGGGACTCTTACCCAAGGACCCCATACCTACAGGAGAAAGGAGGCTTGCATTCCTACTGGAACAAAATCACAGATTTTCCTGTTACACTGCAGGACTTTAGAATAGGCTTAGGCCTGATGGCAAACATAGAACGTTCCCAGGATGAGGGAGTTCGATACATGCAGAACACCCCGCGAAGAAAAGTTGATTCAGCAAGGGGCCAGGGTGTAGCTAAAGTCCCTTTTGACTTGTTAGAAATCAGAAGGTGTTCGGCTGCATGTTGACCGGAAAAGAACACCTGATGCCACAAACCTTGCTCTCCCATTTTAAAAGCTGTATGCGTGCTGCACTGAAGATACCTAAATAACACTGTTTTTGACTGGCCTCTAGTCACTGTGGGCAGCCCTCTGGAGAGAAATGGAGTTTTCTCTAAGGAAACACGGTGCTTCCATAGCATGTGTGGGAGCTCCTCCATTCATGCTCTAGAGCTACAGGGAAATTTGACCAGAGTCCTTGCCTCAAGCTAAAGCCTGAAAAGCCCTGCTGAAGCGAAAGCATGTAGCAGTTTCCATTAGGTCGTATTCGCAGTTCTGCTTTACTTTAAGGTTTTTCACTTTTCCAGACACTAGGCAGCCTCGTGTAGGCACTCTTTTTCCTACAAATACAGTGAGTACCAGCAGTCTCCTTTGCCCTTCTAAGAAACATCCAGACCTAGAAGCCTTTCCCAGTCACTCTATGTGTTCAGAGTGTAGGGCAACTCGCTGTCCCCTTCCTTAGGAAGTTAGATGGACTCAGCTCTTCAACAGTTCCAGGGATTCTGTTCTCTCACGTCCTACAACCCATGGAAGTCTGCCTCATTGCCCTCATTGGAGCTACACTAAGAAACACAATCTGCTTCGCCTTCCTTCTAGGAACTCTTACCCAAGGATCCCATACTTACAGGGGAAAGGAGCCTTGCATTCCTACAGGAACCAATGCAAAGTTTTTCCTGTTACTCTGCAGGACTTTAGAATAGGCTTAGGCCCGAAGGGTTACATAGAGCGTTCCAAGGATGAGAGAGTTCGCTACATGCAGAACACCCTGTGAAGAAAAGTTGATTCCGCAAGGGACCATGGCGTAGCGAGAGTCTCTTTTGACTTGTTAGAAATCAGAAGGGTTTCGATAGCATGGTCACCGGAAAGGAAGACCTGATTGCACAAACCTTACTTTCCCATTTTAAAAGCTTTATCCATGCTGCACTGAAGATACCTAAATAACACTGATTTTGACTGGCCTCTAGTTACTGTAGGCAGCCCTCTGGAAAGAAAAGCAGTTTTCTCTAAGGAAACACGGTGCTTCGATAGCCTGGGTGGGAGCTCCTCCTGTCTCGCTCTAGAGCTACAGGGAAACTTGACGTGAGTCCTTGCCTCAAGCTAAGGCCTGACAAGCCCTGGTGAAGCGAAAGCGTGTAGCAGTTTCCATTAGGTCGTATTCGCAGTTCTGCTTTTCTTTAACGTTTCTTCACTTTTCCAGACACTAGGCACCCTCGTGTAGGCACTCTTTTCCCTGCAAATACAGTGAGTACCAGCAGGCTCCTCTGCCTTTCTAAGAAACATCCAGGCTCAGTAGTCTTTCCCAGTCAGTCTATGTATTCAGAGGGTAGGGCAACACACTGCACCCTTCCTTTGAAAAGCTAGATGTCCTCAGTGCTCCAACAGCTCCACGAATTCTGTTCTCTCACGTCCTACATGCCATGGAAGTCTGCCTCATTGCCCTCATTGGAGCTACACTAAGAAACACAATCTGCTTCGCCTTCCTCTAGGAACCCTTACCCTAGGACCCCATACCTACCGGAGAAAGGAGACGTATTCCTAGTGGAACCAAAGCACAGTTTTTCCTGTTACACTGCAGGACTTTAGAATAGGCATAGGCTCGATAGCATACATAGAACGTTCCAAGGACGAGGGAGTTCGATACATGCAGAACACCCTGTGAAGAAAACTTGTTTCAGACGGGACCAGGGTGTAGCTAGAGTCCTTTTGACTTGTGAGAAATCAGAACGTGTTCGGCTGCATGTTCACCATAAAAGAACACCTGATGGCACAAACCTTGCTTTCCCATTTTAAAAGCTCTATCCATGCTGCACTGAAGATACCTACATAACACTGTTTTTGACTGGCCTCTAGTCACTGTGGGCAGCCCTCTGGAAAGAAAAGGAGTTTTCTCTAAGGAAACACGGTGCTTCCATAGCATGGGTGGGAGCTCCTCCTGTCATGCTCTAGAGCTACAGGGAAACTTGACGTGAGTCCTTGCCTCAAGCTAAAGCCTGAAAAGCCCTGCTGAAGCGAAAGCGCTTATCAGTTTCCATTATGTCGTATTCGCCGTTCTGCTTTACTTTAACGATTCTTCACTTTTCCAGACACTAGGCACCCTCGTGTAGGCATCCTTTTTCCTACAAATACAGTGAGTACCAGCAGTCTCCTTTTCCCTTCCAAGAAACATCCAGGCCTAGAAGTCTTTATCAGTCACTCTATGTATTCAGAGGGTAGGGCAACTCGCTGCACCCTTCCTTAGGAAGCTAGACGGACTCAGCTCTTCCACAGCTCCAGGGATTCTGTTCTCTCACATTCTACATGCCATGGAAGTCTGCCTCATTGCCCTCTTTGGAGCTACACTAAGAAACACAATCTGCTTCGCCTTCCTTCTAGGGACTCTTACCCAAGGACCCCATACCTACAGGAGAAAGGAGGCTTGCATTCCTACTGGAACAAAATCACAGATTTTCCTGTTACACTGCAGGACTTTAGAATAGGCTTAGGCCTGATGGCAAACATAGAACGTTCCCAGGATGAGGGAGTTCGATACATGCAGAACACCCCGCGAAGAAAAGTTGATTCAGCAAGGGGCCAGGGTGTAGCTAAAGTCCCTTTTGACTTGTTAGAAATCAGAAGGTGTTCGGCTGCATGTTCACCGGAAAAGAACACCTGATGCCACAAACCTTGCTCTCCCATTTTAAAAGCTGTATGCGTGCTGCACTGAAGATACCTAAATAACACTGTTTTTGACTGGCCTCTAGTCACTGTGGGCAGCCCTCTGGAGAGAAATGGAGTTTTCTCTAAGGAAACACGGTGCTTCCATAGCATGTGTGGGAGCTCCTCCATTCATGCTCTAGAGCTACAGGGAAATTTGACCAGAGTCCTTGCCTCAAGCTAAAGCCTGAAAAGCCCTGCTGAAGCGAAAGCATGTAGCAGTTTCCATTAGGTCGTATTCGCAGTTCTGCTTTACTTTAAGGTTTTTCACTTTTCCAGACACTAGGCAGCCTCGTGTAGGCACTCTTTTTCCTACAAATACAGTGAGTACCAGCAGTCTCCTTTGCCCTTCTAAGAAACATCCAGACCTAGAAGCCTTTCCCAGTCACTCTATGTGTTCAGAGTGTAGGGCAACTCGCTGTCCCCTTCCTTAGGAAGTTAGATGGACTCAGCTCTTCAACAGTTCCAGGGATTCTGTTCTCTCACGTCCTACAACCCATGGAAGTCTGCCTCATTGCCCTCATTGGAGCTACACTAAGAAACACAATCTGCTTCGCCTTCCTTCTAGGAACTCTTACCCAAGGATCCCATACCTACAGGAGAAAGGAGGCTTGCATTCCTACAGGAACCAATGCAAAGTTTTTCCTGTTACCCTGCAGGACTTTAGAATAGGCTTAGGCCCGAAGGGTTACATAGAGCGTTCCAAGGATGAGAGAGTTCGCTACATGCAGAACACCCTGTGAAGAAAAGTTGATTCCGCAAGGGACCATGGTGTAGCGAGAGTCTCTTTTGACTTGTTAGAAATCAGAAGGGTTTCGATAGCATGGTCACCGGAAAGGAAGACCTGATTGCACAAACCTTACTTTCCCATTTTAAAAGCTTTATCCATGCTGCACTGAAGATACCTAAATAACACTGATTTTGACTGGCCTCTAGTTACTGTAGGCAGCCCTCTGGAAAGAAAAGCAGTTTTCTCTAAGGAAACACGGTGCTTCGATAGCCTGGGTGGGAGCTCCTCTTGTCTCGCTCTAGAGCTACAGGGAAACTTGACGTGAGTCCTTGCCTCAAGCTAAGGCCTGACAAGCCCTGATAAAGGGAAAGCGCTTAGCAGTTTCCATCAGGTCGTACTCGCAGTTCTGATTTACTTTAACGTTTCTTCACTTTTCTAGACATGTATCAGCCTCCTGTAGGCACACTTTTGCCTACAAATACAGTGAGTACCAGCAGGCTCCTCTGCCTTTCTAAGAAACATCCAGGCTCAGTAGTCTTTCCCAGTCAGTCTATGTATTCAGAGGGTAGGGCAACACACTGCACCCTTCCTTGGGAAAGCTAGATGTCCTCAGCGCTCCAACAGCTCCACGGATTCTGTTCTCTAAAGTCCTACATGCCATGGAAGTCTGCCTCATTGCCCTCATTGGAGCTACACTAAGAAACACAATCTGCTTCGCCTTCCTCTAGGAACTCTTACCCTAGGACCCCATACCTACCGGAGAAAGGAGACTTGCATTCCTAGTGGAACCAAAGCACAGTTTTTCCTGTTACACTGCAGGACTTTAGAATAGGCATAGGCTCGATAGCATACATAGAACGTTCCAAGGACGAGGGAGTTCGATACATGCAGAACACCCTGTGAAGAAAACTTGTTTCAGACGGGACCAGGGTGTAGCTAGAGTCCTTTTGACTTGTGAGAAATCAGAACGTGTTCGGCTGCATGTTCACCATAAAAGAACACCTGATGGCACAAACCTTGCTTTCCCATTTTAAAAGCTCTATCCATGCTGCACTGAAGATACCTACATAACACTGTTTTTGACTGGCCTCTAGTCACTGTGGGCAGCCCTCTGGAAAGAAAAGGAGTTTTCTCTAAGGAAACACGGTGCTTCCATAGCATGGGTGGGAGCTCCTCCTGTCATGCTCTAGAGCTACAGGGAAACTTGACGTGAGTCCTTGCCTCAAGCTAAAGCCTGAAAAGCCCTGCTGAAGCGAAAGCGCTTATCAGTTTCCATTATGTCGTATTCGCCGTTCTGCTTTACTTTAACGATTCTTCACTTTTCCAGACACTAGGCACCCTCGTGTAGGCATCCTTTTTCCTACAAATACAGTGAGTACCAGCAGTCTCCTTTTCCCTTCCAAGAAACATCCAGGCCTAGAAGTCTTTATCAGTCACTCTATGTATTCAGAGGGTAGGGCAACTCGCTGCACCCTTCCTTAGGAAGCTAGACGGACTCAGCTCTTCCACAGCTCCAGGGATTCTGTTCTCTCACATTCTACATGCCATGGAAGTCTGCCTCATTGCCCTCTTTGGAGCTACACTAAGAAACACAATCTGCTTCGCCTTCCTTCTAGGGACTCTTACCCAAGGACCCCATACCTACAGGAGAAAGGAGGCTTGCATTCCTACTGGAACAAAATCACAGATTTTCCTGTTACACTGCAGGACTTTAGAATAGGCTTAGGCCTGATGGCAAACATAGAACGTTCCCAGGATGAGGGAGTTCGATACATGCAGAACACCCCGCGAAGAAAAGTTGATTCAGCAAGGGGCCAGGGTGTAGCTAAAGTCCCTTTTGACTTGTTAGAAATCAGAAGGTGTTCGGCTGCATGTTGACCGGAAAAGAACACCTGATGCCACAAACCTTGCTCTCCCATTTTAAAAGCTGTATGCGTGCTGCACTGAAGATACCTAAATAACACTGTTTTTGACTGGCCTCTAGTCACTGTGGGCAGCCCTCTGGAGAGAAATGGAGTTTTCTCTAAGGAAACACGGTGCTTCCATAGCATGTGTGGGAGCTCCTCCATTCATGCTCTAGAGCTACAGGGAAATTTGACCAGAGTCCTTGCCTCAAGCTAAAGCCTGAAAAGCCCTGCTGAAGCGAAAGCATGTAGCAGTTTCCATTAGGTCGTATTCGCAGTTCTGCTTTACTTTAAGGTTTTTCACTTTTCCAGACACTAGGCAGCCTCGTGTAGGCACTCTTTTTCCTACAAATACAGTGAGTACCAGCAGTCTCCTTTGCCCTTCTAAGAAACATCCAGACCTAGAAGCCTTTCCCAGTCACTCTATGTGTTCAGAGTGTAGGGCAACTCGCTGTCCCCTTCCTTAGGAAGTTAGATGGACTCAGCTCTTCAACAGTTCCAGGGATTCTGTTCTCTCACGTCCTACAACCCATGGAAGTCTGCCTCATTGCCCTCATTGGAGCTACACTAAGAAACACAATCTGCTTCGCCTTCCTTCTAGGAACTCTTACCCAAGGATCCCATACCTACAGGAGAAAGGAGGCTTGCATTCCTACAGGAACCAATGCAAAGTTTTTCCTGTTACCCTGCAGGACTTTAGAATAGGCTTAGGCCCGAAGGGTTACATAGAGCGTTCCAAGGATGAGAGAGTTCGCTACATGCAGAACACCCTGTGAAGAAAAGTTGATTCCGCAAGGGACCATGGTGTAGCGAGAGTCTCTTTTGACTTGTTAGAAATCAGAAGGGTTTCGATAGCATGGTCACCGGAAAGGAAGACCTGATTGCACAAACCTTACTTTCCCATTTTAAAAGCTTTATCCATGCTGCACTGAAGATACCTAAATAACACTGATTTTGACTGGCCTCTAGTTACTGTAGGCAGCCCTCTGGAAAGAAAAGCACTTTTCTCTAAGGAAACACGGTGCTTCGATAGCCTGGGTGGGAGCTCCTCCTGTCTCGCTCTAGAGCTACAGGGAAACTTGACGTGAGTCCTTGCCTCAAGCTAAGGCCTGACAAGCCCTGGTGAAGCGAAAGCGTGTAGCAGTTTCCATTAGGTCGTATTCGCAGTTCTGCTTTTCTTTAACGTTTCTTCACTTTTCCAGACACTAGGCACGCTCGTGTAGGCACTCTTTTCCCTGCAAATACAGTGAGTACCAGCAGGCTCCTCTGCCTTTCTAAGAAACATCCAGGCTCAGTAGTCTTTCCCAGTCAGTCTATGTATTCAGAGGGTAGGGCAACACACTGCACCCTTCCTTTGAAAAGCTAGATGTCCTCAGCGCTCCAACAGCTCCACGGATTCTGTTCTCTAAAGTCCTACATGCCATGGAAGTCTGCCTCATTGCCCTCATTGGAGCTACACTAAGAAACACAATCTGCTTCGCCTTCCTCTAGGAACTCTTACCCTAGGACCCCATACCTACCGGAGAAAGGAGACTTGCATTCCTAGTGGAACCAAAGCACAGTTTTTCCTGTTACACTGCAGGACTTTAGAATAGGCATAGGCTCGATAGCATACATAGAACGTTCCAAGGACGAGGGAGTTCGATACATGCAGAACACCCTGTGAAGAAAACTTGTTTCAGACGGGACCAGGGTGTAGCTAGAGTCCTTTTGACTTGTGAGAAATCAGAACGTGTTCGGCTGCATGTTCACCATAAAAGAACACCTGATGGCACAAACCTTGCTTTCCCATTTTAAAAGCTCTATCCATGCTGCACTGAAGATACCTACATAACACTGTTTTTGACTGGCCTCTAGTCACTGTGGGCAGCCCTCTGGAAAGAAAAGGAGTTTTCTCTAAGGAAACACGGTGCTTCCATAGCATGGGTGGGAGCTCCTCCTGTCATGCTCTAGAGCTACAGGGAAACTTGACGTGAGTCCTTGCCTCAAGCTAAAGCCTGAAAAGCCCTGCTGAAGCGAAAGCGCTTATCAGTTTCCATTATGTCGTATTCGCCGTTCTGCTTTACTTTAACGATTCTTCACTTTTCCAGACACTAGGCACCCTCGTGTAGGCATCCTTTTTCCTACAAATACAGTGAGTACCAGCAGTCTCCTTTTCCCTTCCAAGAAACATCCAGGCCTAGAAGTCTTTATCAGTCACTCTATGTATTCAGAGGGTAGGGCAACTCGCTGCACCCTTCCTTAGGAAGCTAGACGGACTCAGCTCTTCCACAGCTCCAGGGATTCTGCTCTCTCACATTCTACATGCCATGGAAGTCTGCCTCATTGCCCTCTTTGGAGCTACACTAAGAAACACAATCTGCTTCGCCTTCCTTCTAGGGACTCTTACCCAAGGACCCCATACCTACAGGAGAAAGGAGGCTTGCATTCCTACTGGAACAAAATCACAGATTTTCCTGTTACACTGCAGGCCTTTAGAATAGGCTTAGGCCTGATGGCAAACATAGAACGTTCCCAGGATGAGGGAGTTCGATACATGCAGAACACCCCGCGAAGAAAAGTTGATTCAGCAAGGGGCCAGGGTGTAGCTAAAGTCCCTTTTGACTTGTTAGAAATCAGAAGGTGTTCGGCTGCATGTTGACCGGAAAAGAACACCTGATGCCACAAACCTTGCTCTCCCATTTTAAAAGCTGTATGCGTGCTGCACTGAAGATACCTAAATAACACTGTTTTTGACTGGCCTCTAGTCACTGTGGGCAGCCCTCTGGAGAGAAATGGAGTTTTCTCTAAGGAAACACGGTGCTTCCATAGCATGTGTGGGAGCTCCTCCATTCATGCTCTAGAGCTACAGGGAAATTTGACCAGAGTCCTTGCCTCAAGCTAAAGCCTGAAAAGCCCTGCTGAAGCGAAAGCATGTAGCAGTTTCCATTAGGTCGTATTCGCAGTTCTGCTTTACTTTAAGGTTTTTCACTTTTCCAGACACTAGGCAGCCTCGTGTAGGCACTCTTTTTCCTACAAATACAGTGAGTACCAGCAGTCTCCTTTGCCCTTCTAAGAAACATCCAGACCTAGAAGCCTTTCCCAGTCACTCTATGTGTTCAGAGTGTAGGGCAACTCGCTGTCCCCTTCCTTAGGAAGTTAGATGGACTCAGCTCTTCAACAGTTCCAGGGATTCTGTTCTCTCACGTCCTACAACCCATGGAAGTCTGCCTCATTGCCCTCATTGGAGCTACACTAAGAAACACAATCTGCTTCGCCTTCCTTCTAGGAACTCTTACCCAAGGATCCCATACCTACAGGAGAAAGGAGGCTTGCATTCCTACAGGAACCAATGCAAAGTTTTTCCTGTTACCCTGCAGGACTTTAGAATAGGCTTAGGCCCGAAGGGTTACATAGAGCGTTCCAAGGATGAGAGAGTTCGCTACATGCAGAACACCCTGTGAAGAAAAGTTGATTCCGCAAGGGACCATGGTGTAGCGAGAGTCTCTTTTGACTTGTTAGAAATCAGAAGGGTTTCAATAGCATGGTCACCGGAAAGGAAGACCTGATTGCACAAACCTTACTTTCCCATTTTAAAAGCTTTATCCATGCTGCACTGAAGATACCTAAATAACACTGATTTTTGACTGGCCTCTAGTTACTGTAGGCAGCCCTCTGGAAAGAAAAGCAGTTTTCTCTAAGGAAACACGGTGCTTCGATAGCCTGGGTGGGAGCTCCTCCTGTCTCGCTCTAGAGCTACAGGGAAACTTGACGTGAGTCCTTGCCTCAGGCTAAGGCCTGACAAGCCCTGGTGAAGGGAAAGCGCTTAGCAGTTTCCATTAGGTCGTACTCGCAGTTCTGCTTTTCTTTAACGTTTCTTCACTTTTCTAGACACGTATCAGCCTCCTGTAGGCACACTTTTGCCTACAAATACAGGGAGTACCAGCAGGCTCCTCTGCCTTTCTAAGAAACATCCAGGCTCAGTAGTCTTTCCCAATCAGTCTATGTATTCAGAGGGTAGGGCAACACACTGCACCCTTCCTTGGGAAAGCTAGATGTCCTCAGCGCTCCAACAGCTCCACGGATTCTGTTCTCTAAAGTCCTACATGCCATGGACGTCTGCCTCATTGCCCTCATTGGAGCTACACTAAGAAACACAATCTGCTTCGCCTTCCTCTAGGAACTCTTACCCTAGGACCCCATACCTACCGGAGAAAGGAGACTTGCATTCCTAGTGGAACCAAAGCACAGTTTTTCCTGTTACACTGCAGGACTTTAGAATAGGCATAGGCTCGATAGCATACATAGAACGTTCCAAGGACGAGGGAGTTCGATACATGCAGAACACCCTGTGAAGAAAACTTGTTTCAGACGGGACCAGGGTGTAGCTAGAGTCCTTTTGACTTGTGAGAAATCAGAACGTGTTCGGCTGCATGTTCACCATAAAAGAACACCTGATGGCACAAACCTTGCTTTCCCATTTTAAAAGCTCTATCCATGCTGCACTGAAGATACCTACATAACACTGTTTTTGACTGGCCTCTAGTCACTGTGGGCAGCCCTCTGGAAAGAAAAGGAGTTTTCTCTAAGGAAACACGGTGCTTCCATAGCATGGGTGGGAGCTCCTCCTGTCATGCTCTAGAGCTACAGGGAAACTTGACGTGAGTCCTTGCCTCAAGCTAAAGCCTGAAAAGCCCTGCTGAAGCGAAAGCGCTTATCAGTTTCCATTATGTCGTATTCGCCGTTCTGCTTTACTTTAACGATTCTTCACTTTTCCAGACACTAGGCACCCTCGTGTAGGCATCCTTTTTCCTACAAATACAGTGAGTACCAGCAGTCTCCTTTTCCCTTCCAAGAAACATCCAGGCCTAGAAGTCTTTATCAGTCACTCTATGTATTCAGAGGGTAGGGCAACTCGCTGCACCCTTCCTTAGGAAGCTAGACGGACTCAGCTCTTCCACAGCTCCAGGGATTCTGCTCTCTCACATTCTACATGCCATGGAAGTCTGCCTCATTGCCCTCTTTGGAGCTACACTAAGAAACACAATCTGCTTCGCCTTCCTTCTAGGGACTCTTACCCAAGGACCCCATACCTACAGGAGAAAGGAGGCTTGCATTCCTACTGGAACAAAATCACAGATTTTCCTGTTACACTGCAGGCCTTTAGAATAGGCTTAGGCCTGATGGCAAACATAGAACGTTCCCAGGATGAGGGAGTTCGATACATGCAGAACACCCCGCGAAGAAAAGTTGATTCAGCAAGGGGCCAGGGTGTAGCTAAAGTCCCTTTTGACTTGTTAGAAATCAGAAGGTGTTCGGCTGCATGTTGACCGGAAAAGAACACCTGATGCCACAAACCTTGCTCTCCCATTTTAAAAGCTGTATGCGTGCTGCACTGAAGATACCTAAATAACACTGTTTTTGACTGGCCTCTAGTCACTGTGGGCAGCCCTCTGGAGAGAAATGGAGTTTTCTCTAAGGAAACACGGTGCTTCCATAGCATGTGTGGGAGCTCCTCCATTCATGCTCTAGAGCTACAGGGAAATTTGACCAGAGTCCTTGCCTCAAGCTAAAGCCTGAAAAGCCCTGCTGAAGCGAAAGCATGTAGCAGTTTCCATTAGGTCGTATTCGCAGTTCTGCTTTACTTTAAGGTTTTTCACTTTTCCAGACACTAGGCAGCCTCGTGTAGGCACTCTTTTTCCTACAAATACAGTGAGTACCAGCAGTCTCCTTTGCCCTTCTAAGAAACATCCAGACCTAGAAGCCTTTCCCAGTCACTCTATGTGTTCAGAGTGTAGGGCAACTCGCTGTCCCCTTCCTTAGGAAGTTAGATGGACTCAGCTCTTCAACAGTTCCAGGGATTCTGTTCTCTCACGTCCTACAACCCATGGAAGTCTGCCTCATTGCCCTCATTGGAGCTACACTAAGAAACACAATCTGCTTCGCCTTCCTTCTAGGAACTCTTACCCAAGGATCCCATACCTACAGGGGAAAGGAGGCTTGCATTCCTACAGGAACCAATGCAAAGTTTTTCCTGTTACCCTGCAGGACTTTAGAATAGGCTTAGGCCCGAAGGGTTACATAGAGCGTTCCAAGGATGAGAGAGTTCGCTACATGCAGAACACCCTGTGAAGAAAAGTTGATTCCGCAAGGGACCATGGTGTAGCGAGAGTCTCTTTTGACTTGTTAGAAATCAGAAGGGTTTCGATAGCATGGTCACCGGAAAGGAAGACCTGATTGCACAAACCTTACTTTCCCATTTTAAAAGCTTTATCCATGCTGCACTGAAGATACCTAAATAACACTGATTTTGACTGGCCTCTAGTTACTGTAGGCAGCCCTCTGGAAAGAAAAGCAGTTTTCTCTAAGGAAACACGGTGCTTCGATAGCCTGGGTGGGAGCTCCTCCTGTCTCGCTCTAGAGCTACAGGGAAACTTGACGTGAGTCCTTGCCTCAAGCTAAGGCCTGACAAGCCCTGGTGAAGGGAAAGCGCTTAGCAGTTTCCATTAGGTCGTACTCGCAGTTCTGCTTTTCTTTAACGTTTCTTCACTTTTCTAGACACGTATCAGCCTCCTGTAGGCACACTTTTGCCTACAAATACAGTGAGTACCAGCAGGCTCCTCTGCCTTTCTAAGAAACATCCAGGCTCAGTAGTCTTTCCCAATCAGTCTATGTATTCAGAGGGTAGGGCAACACACTGCACCCTTCCTTGGGAAAGCTAGATGTCCTCAGCGCTCCAACAGCTCCACGGATTCTGTTCTCTAAAGTCCTACATGCCATGGAAGTCTGCCTCATTGCCCTCATTGGAGCTACACTAAGAAACACAATCTGCTTCGCCTTCCTCTAGGAACTCTTACCCTAGGACCCCATACCTACCGGAGAAAGGAGACTTGCATTCCTAGTGGAACCAAAGCACAGTTTTTCCTGTTACACTGCAGGACTTTAGAATAGGCATAGGCTCGATAGCATACATAGAACGTTCCAAGGACGAGGGAGTTCGATACATGCAGAACACCCTGTGAAGAAAACTTGTTTCAGACGGGACCAGGGTGTAGCTAGAGTCCTTTTGACTTGTGAGAAATCAGAACGTGTTCGGCTGCATGTTCACCATAAAAGAACACCTGATGGCACAAACCTTGCTTTCCCATTTTAAAAGCTCTATCCATGCTGCACTGAAGATACCTACATAACACTGTTTTTGACTGGCCTCTAGTCACTGTGGGCAGCCCTCTGGAAAGAAAAGGAGTTTTCTCTAAGGAAACACGGTGCTTCCATAGCATGGGTGGGAGCTCCTCCTGTCATGCTCTAGAGCTACAGGGAAACTTGACGTGAGTCCTTGCCTCAAGCTAAAGCCTGAAAAGCCCTGCTGAAGCGAAAGCGCTTATCAGTTTCCATTATGTCGTATTCGCCGTTCTGCTTTACTTTAACGATTCTTCACTTTTCCAGACACTAGGCACCCTCGTGTAGGCATCCTTTTTCCTACAAATACAGTGAGTACCAGCAGTCTCCTTTTCCCTTCCAAGAAACATCCAGGCCTAGAAGTCTTTATCAGTCACTCTATGTATTCAGAGGGTAGGGCAACTCGCTGCACCCTTCCTTAGGAAGCTAGACGGACTCAGCTCTTCCACAGCTCCAGGGATTCTGTTCTCTCACATTCTACATGCCATGGAAGTCTGCCTCATTGCCCTCTTTGGAGCTACACTAAGAAACACAATCTGCTTCGCCTTCCTTCTAGGGACTCTTACCCAAGGACCCCATACCTACAGGAGAAAGGAGGCTTGCATTCCTACTGGAACAAAATCACAGATTTTCCTGTTACACTGCAGGCCTTTAGAATAGGCTTAGGCCTGATGGCAAACATAGAACGTTCCCAGGATGAGGGAGTTCGATACATGCAGAACACCCCGCGAAGAAAAGTTGATTCAGCAAGGGGCCAGGGTGTAGCTAAAGTCCCTTTTGACTTGTTAGAAATCAGAAGGTGTTCGGCTGCATGTTGACCGGAAAAGAACACCTGATGCCACAAACCTTGCTCTCCCATTTTAAAAGCTGTATGCGTGCTGCACTGAAGATACCTAAATAACACTGTTTTTGACTGGCCTCTAGTCACTGTGGGCAGCCCTCTGGAGAGAAATGGAGTTTTCTCTAAGGAAACACGGTGCTTCCATAGCATGTGTGGGAGCTCCTCCATTCATGCTCTAGAGCTACAGGGAAATTTGACCAGAGTCCTTGCCTCAAGCTAAAGCCTGAAAAGCCCTGCTGAAGCGAAAGCATGTAGCAGTTTCCATTAGGTCGTATTCGCAGTTCTGCTTTACTTTAAGGTTTTTCACTTTTCCAGACACTAGGCAGCCTCGTGTAGGCACTCTTTTTCCTACAAATACAGTGAGTACCAGCAGTCTCCTTTGCCCTTCTAAGAAACATCCAGACCTAGAAGCCTTTCCCAGTCACTCTATGTGTTCAGAGTGTAGGGCAACTCGCTGTCCCCTTCCTTAGGAAGTTAGATGGACTCAGCTCTTCAACAGTTCCAGGGATTCTGTTCTCTCACGTCCTACAACCCATGGAAGTCTGCCTCATTGCCCTCATTGGAGCTACACTAAGAAACACAATCTGCTTCGCCTTCCTTCTAGGAACTCTTACCCAAGGATCCCATACCTACAGGAGAAAGGAGGCTTGCATTCCTACAGGAACCAATGCAAAGTTTTTCCTGTTACCCTGCAGGACTTTAGAATAGGCTTAGGCCCGAAGGGTTACATAGAGCGTTCCAAGGATGAGAGAGTTCGCTACATGCAGAACACCCTGTGAAGAAAAGTTGATTCCGCAAGGGACCATGGTGTAGCGAGAGTCTCTTTTGACTTGTTAGAAATCAGAAGGGTTTCGATAGCATGGTCACCGGAAAGGAAGACCTGATTGCACAAACCTTACTTTCCCATTTTAAAAGCTTTATCCATGCTGCACTGAAGATACCTAAATAACACTGATTTTGACTGGCCTCTAGTTACTGTAGGCAGCCCTCTGGAAAGAAAAGCAGTTTTCTCTAAGGAAACACGGTGCTTCGATAGCCTGGGTGGGAGCTCCTCCTGTCTCGCTCTAGAGCTACAGGGAAACTTGACGTGAGTCCTTGCCTCAAGCTAAGGCCTGACAAGCCCTGGTGAAGGGAAAGCGCTTAGCAGTTTCCATTAGGTCGTACTCGCAGTTCTGCTTTTCTTTAACGTTTCTTCACTTTTCTAGACACGTATCAGCCTCCTGTAGGCACACTTTTGCCTACAAATACAGTGAGTACCAGCAGGCTCCTCTGCCTTTCTAAGAAACATCCAGGCTCAGTAGTCTTTCCCAATCAGTCTATGTATTCAGAGGGTAGGGCAACACACTGCACCCTTCCTTGGGAAAGCTAGATGTCCTCAGCGCTCCAACAGCTCCACGGATTCTGTTCTCTAAAGTCCTACATGCCATGGAAGTCTGCCTCATTGCCCTCATTGGAGCTACACTAAGAAACACAATCTGCTTCGCCTTCCTCTAGGAACTCTTACCCTAGGACCCCATACCTACCGGAGAAAGGAGACTTGCATTCCTAGTGGAACCAAAGCACAGTTTTTCCTGTTACACTGCAGGACTTTAGAATAGGCATAGGCTCGATAGCATACATAGAACGTTCCAAGGACGAGGGAGTTCGATACATGCAGAACACCCTGTGAAGAAAACTTGTTTCAGACGGGACCAGGGTGTAGCTAGAGTCCTTTTGACTTGTGAGAAATCAGAACGTGTTCGGCTGCATGTTCACCATAAAAGAACACCTGATGGCACAAACCTTGCTTTCCCATTTTAAAAGCTCTATCCATGCTGCACTGAAGATACCTACATAACACTGTTTTTGACTGGCCTCTAGTCACTGTGGGCAGCCCTCTGGAAAGAAAAGGAGTTTTCTCTAAGGAAACACGGTGCTTCCATAGCATGGGTGGGAGCTCCTCCTGTCATGCTCTAGAGCTACAGGGAAACTTGACGTGAGTCCTTGCCTCAAGCTAAAGCCTGAAAAGCCCTGCTGAAGCGAAAGCGCTTATCAGTTTCCATTATGTCGTATTCGCCGTTCTGCTTTACTTTAACGATTCTTCACTTTTCCAGACACTAGGCACCCTCGTGTAGGCATCCTTTTTCCTACAAATACAGTGAGTACCAGCAGTCTCCTTTTCCCTTCCAAGAAACATCCAGGCCTAGAAGTCTTTATCAGTCACTCTATGTATTCAGAGGGTAGGGCAACTCGCTGCACCCTTCCTTAGGAAGCTAGACGGACTCAGCTCTTCCACAGCTCCAGGGATTCTGTTCTCTCACATTCTACATGCCATGGAAGTCTGCCTCATTGCCCTCTTTGGAGCTACACTAAGAAACACAATCTGCTTCGCCTTCCTTCTAGGGACTCTTACCCAAGGACCCCATACCTACAGGAGAAAGGAGGCTTGCATTCCTACTGGAACAAAATCACAGATTTTCCTGTTACACTGCAGGCCTTTAGAATAGGCTTAGGCCTGATGGCAAACATAGAACGTTCCCAGGATGAGGGAGTTCGATACATGCAGAACACCCCGCGAAGAAAAGTTGATTCAGCAAGGGGCCAGGGTGTAGCTAAAGTCCCTTTTGACTTGTTAGAAATCAGAAGGTGTTCGGCTGCATGTTGACCGGAAAAGAACACCTGATGCCACAAACCTTGCTCTCCCATTTTAAAAGCTGTATGCGTGCTGCACTGAAGATACCTAAATAACACTGTTTTTGACTGGCCTCTAGTCACTGTGGGCAGCCCTCTGGAGAGAAATGGAGTTTTCTCTAAGGAAACACGGTGCTTCCATAGCATGTGTGGGAGCTCCTCCATTCATGCTCTAGAGCTACAGGGAAATTTGACCAGAGTCCTTGCCTCAAGCTAAAGCCTGAAAAGCCCTGCTGAAGCGAAAGCATGTAGCAGTTTCCATTAGGTCGTATTCGCAGTTCTGCTTTACTTTAAGGTTTTTCACTTTTCCAGACACTAGGCAGCCTCGTGTAGGCACTCTTTTTCCTACAAATACAGTGAGTACCAGCAGTCTCCTTTGCCCTTCTAAGAAACATCCAGACCTAGAAGCCTTTCCCAGTCACTCTATGTGTTCAGAGTGTAGGGCAACTCGCTGTCCCCTTCCTTAGGAAGTTAGATGGACTCAGCTCTTCAACAGTTCCAGGGATTCTGTTCTCTCACGTCCTACAACCCATGGAAGTCTGCCTCATTGCCCTCATTGGAGCTACACTAAGAAACACAATCTGCTTCGCCTTCCTTCTAGGAACTCTTACCCAAGGATCCCATACCTACAGGGGAAAGGAGGCTTGCATTCCTACAGGAACCAATGCAAAGTTTTTCCTGTTACCCTGCAGGACTTTAGAATAGGCTTAGGCCCGAAGGGTTACATAGAGCGTTCCAAGGATGAGAGAGTTCGCTACATGCAGAACACCCTGTGAAGAAAAGTTGATTCCGCAAGGGACCATGGTGTAGCGAGAGTCTCTTTTGACTTGTTAGAAATCAGAAGGGTTTCGATAGCATGGTCACCGGAAAGGAAGACCTGATTGCACAAACCTTACTTTCCCATTTTAAAAGCTTTATCCATGCTGCACTGAAGATACCTAAATAACACTGATTTTGACTGGCCTCTAGTTACTGTAGGCAGCCCTCTGGAAAGAAAAGCAGTTTTCTCTAAGGAAACACGGTGCTTCGATAGCCTGGGTGGGAGCTCCTCCTGTCTCGCTCTAGAGCTACAGGGAAACTTGACGTGAGTCCTTGCCTCAAGCTAAGGCCTGACAAGCCCTGGTGAAGGGAAAGCGCTTAGCAGTTTCCATTAGGTCGTACTCGCAGTTCTGCTTTTCTTTAACGTTTCTTCACTTTTCTAGACACGTATCAGCCTCCTGTAGGCACACTTTTGCCTACAAATACAGTGAGTACCAGCAGGCTCCTCTGCCTTTCTAAGAAACATCCAGGCTCAGTAGTCTTTCCCAATCAGTCTATGTATTCAGAGGGTAGGGCAACACACTGCACCCTTCCTTGGGAAAGCTAGATGTCCTCAGCGCTCCAACAGCTCCACGGATTCTGTTCTCTAAAGTCCTACATGCCATGGAAGTCTGCCTCATTGCCCTCATTGGAGCTACACTAAGAAACACAATCTGCTTCGCCTTCCTCTAGGAACTCTTACCCTAGGACCCCATACCTACCGGAGAAAGGAGACTTGCATTCCTAGTGGAACCAAAGCACAGTTTTTCCTGTTACACTGCAGGACTTTAGAATAGGCATAGGCTCGATAGCATACATAGAACGTTCCAAGGACGAGGGAGTTCGATACATGCAGAACACCCTGTGAAGAAAACTTGTTTCAGACGGGACCAGGGTGTAGCTAGAGTCCTTTTGACTTGTGAGAAATCAGAACGTGTTCGGCTGCATGTTCACCATAAAAGAACACCTGATGGCACAAACCTTGCTTTCCCATTTTAAAAGCTCTATCCATGCTGCACTGAAGATACCTACATAACACTGTTTTTGACTGGCCTCTAGTCACTGTGGGCAGCCCTCTGGAAAGAAAAGGAGTTTTCTCTAAGGAAACACGGTGCTTCCATAGCATGGGTGGGAGCTCCTCCTGTCATGCTCTAGAGCTACAGGGAAACTTGACGTGAGTCCTTGCCTCAAGCTAAAGCCTGAAAAGCCCTGCTGAAGCGAAAGCGCTTATCAGTTTCCATTATGTCGTATTCGCCGTTCTGCTTTACTTTAACGATTCTTCACTTTTCCAGACACTAGGCACCCTCGTGTAGGCATCCTTTTTCCTACAAATACAGTGAGTACCAGCAGTCTCCTTTTCCCTTCCAAGAAACATCCAGGCCTAGAAGTCTTTATCAGTCACTCTATGTATTCAGAGGGTAGGGCAACTCGCTGCACCCTTCCTTAGGAAGCTAGACGGACTCAGCTCTTCCACAGCTCCAGGGATTCTGTTCTCTCACATTCTACATGCCATGGAAGTCTGCCTCATTGCCCTCTTTGGAGCTACACTAAGAAACACAATCTGCTTCGCCTTCCTTCTAGGGACTCTTACCCAAGGACCCCATACCTACAGGAGAAAGGAGGCTTGCATTCCTACTGGAACAAAATCACAGATTTTCCTGTTACACTGCAGGCCTTTAGAATAGGCTTAGGCCTGATGGCAAACATAGAACGTTCCCAGGATGAGGGAGTTCGATACATGCAGAACACCCCGCGAAGAAAAGTTGATTCAGCAAGGGGCCAGGGTGTAGCTAAAGTCCCTTTTGACTTGTTAGAAATCAGAAGGTGTTCGGCTGCATGTTGACCGGAAAAGAACACCTGATGCCACAAACCTTGCTCTCCCATTTTAAAAGCTGTATGCGTGCTGCACTGAAGATACCTAAATAACACTGTTTTTGACTGGCCTCTAGTCACTGTGGGCAGCCCTCTGGAGAGAAATGGAGTTTTCTCTAAGGAAACACGGTGCTTCCATAGCATGTGTGGGAGCTCCTCCATTCATGCTCTAGAGCTACAGGGAAATTTGACCAGAGTCCTTGCCTCAAGCTAAAGCCTGAAAAGCCCTGCTGAAGCGAAAGCATGTAGCAGTTTCCATTAGGTCGTATTCGCAGTTCTGCTTTACTTTAAGGTTTTTCACTTTTCCAGACACTAGGCAGCCTCGTGTAGGCACTCTTTTTCCTACAAATACAGTGAGTACCAGCAGTCTCCTTTGCCCTTCTAAGAAACATCCAGACCTAGAAGCCTTTCCCAGTCACTCTATGTGTTCAGAGTGTAGGGCAACTCGCTGTCCCCTTCCTTAGGAAGTTAGATGGACTCAGCTCTTCAACAGTTCCAGGGATTCTGTTCTCTCACGTCCTACAACCCATGGAAGTCTGCCTCATTGCCCTCATTGGAGCTACACTAAGAAACACAATCTGCTTCGCCTTCCTTCTAGGAACTCTTACCCAAGGATCCCATACCTACAGGAGAAAGGAGGCTTGCATTCCTACAGGAACCAATGCAAAGTTTTTCCTGTTACCCTGCAGGACTTTAGAATAGGCTTAGGCCCGAAGGGTTACATAGAGCGTTCCAAGGATGAGAGAGTTCGCTACATGCAGAACACCCTGTGAAGAAAAGTTGATTCCGCAAGGGACCATGGTGTAGCGAGAGTCTCTTTTGACTTGTTAGAAATCAGAAGGGTTTCGATAGCATGGTCACCGGAAAGGAAGACCTGATTGCACAAACCTTACTTTCCCATTTTAAAAGCTTTATCCATGCTGCACTGAAGATACCTAAATAACACTGATTTTGACTGGCCTCTAGTTACTGTAGGCAGCCCTCTGGAAAGAAAAGCAGTTTTCTCTAAGGAAACACGGTGCTTCGATAGCCTGGGTGGGAGCTCCTCCTGTCTCGCTCTAGAGCTACAGGGAAACTTGACGTGAGTCCTTGCCTCAAGCTAAGGCCTGACAAGCCCTGGTGAAGGGAAAGCGCTTAGCAGTTTCCATTAGGTCGTACTCGCAGTTCTGCTTTTCTTTAACGTTTCTTCACTTTTCTAGACACGTATCAGCCTCCTGTAGGCACACTTTTGCCTACAAATACAGTGAGTACCAGCAGGCTCCTCTGCCTTTCTAAGAAACATCCAGGCTCAGTAGTCTTTCCCAATCAGTCTATGTATTCAGAGGGTAGGGCAACACACTGCACCCTTCCTTGGGAAAGCTAGATGTCCTCAGCGCTCCAACAGCTCCACGGATTCTGTTCTCTAAAGTCCTACATGCCATGGAAGTCTGCCTCATTGCCCTCATTGGAGCTACACTAAGAAACACAATCTGCTTCGCCTTCCTCTAGGAACTCTTACCCTAGGACCCCATACCTACCGGAGAAAGGAGACTTGCATTCCTAGTGGAACCAAAGCACAGTTTTTCCTGTTACACTGCAGGACTTTAGAATAGGCATAGGCTCGATAGCATACATAGAACGTTCCAAGGACGAGGGAGTTCGATACATGCAGAACACCCTGTGAAGAAAACTTGTTTCAGACGGGACCAGGGTGTAGCTAGAGTCCTTTTGACTTGTGAGAAATCAGAACGTGTTCGGCTGCATGTTCACCATAAAAGAACACCTGATGGCACAAACCTTGCTTTCCCATTTTAAAAGCTCTATCCATGCTGCACTGAAGATACCTACATAACACTGTTTTTGACTGGCCTCTAGTCACTGTGGGCAGCCCTCTGGAAAGAAAAGGAGTTTTCTCTAAGGAAACACGGTGCTTCCATAGCATGGGTGGGAGCTCCTCCTGTCATGCTCTAGAGCTACAGGGAAACTTGACGTGAGTCCTTGCCTCAAGCTAAAGCCTGAAAAGCCCTGCTGAAGCGAAAGCGCTTATCAGTTTCCATTATGTCGTATTCGCCGTTCTGCTTTACTTTAACGATTCTTCACTTTTCCAGACACTAGGCACCCTCGTGTAGGCATCCTTTTTCCTACAAATACAGTGAGTACCAGCAGTCTCCTTTTCCCTTCCAAGAAACATCCAGGCCTAGAAGTCTTTATCAGTCACTCTATGTATTCAGAGGGTAGGGCAACTCGCTGCACCCTTCCTTAGGAAGCTAGACGGACTCAGCTCTTCCACAGCTCCAGGGATTCTGTTCTCTCACATTCTACATGCCATGGAAGTCTGCCTCATTGCCCTCTTTGGAGCTACACTAAGAAACACAATCTGCTTCGCCTTCCTTCTAGGGACTCTTACCCAAGGACCCCATACCTACAGGAGAAAGGAGGCTTGCATTCCTACTGGAACAAAATCACAGATTTTCCTGTTACACTGCAGGCCTTTAGAATAGGCTTAGGCCTGATGGCAAACATAGAACGTTCCCAGGATGAGGGAGTTCGATACATGCAGAACACCCCGCGAAGAAAAGTTGATTCAGCAAGGGGCCAGGGTGTAGCTAAAGTCCCTTTTGACTTGTTAGAAATCAGAAGGTGTTCGGCTGCATGTTCACCGGAAAAGAACACCTGATGCCACAAACCTTGCTCTCCCATTTTAAAAGCTGTATGCGTGCTGCACTGAAGATACCTAAATAACACTGTTTTTGACTGGCCTCTAGTCACTGTGGGCAGCCCTCTGGAGAGAAATGGAGTTTTCTCTAAGGAAACACGGTGCTTCCATAGCATGTGTGGGAGCTCCTCCATTCATGCTCTAGAGCTACAGGGAAATTTGACCAGAGTCCTTGCCTCAAGCTAAAGCCTGAAAAGCCCTGCTGAAGCGAAAGCATGTAGCAGTTTCCATTAGGTCGTATTCGCAGTTCTGCTTTACTTTAAGGTTTTTCACTTTTCCAGACACTAGGCAGCCTCGTGTAGGCACTCTTTTTCCTACAAATACAGTGAGTACCAGCAGTCTCCTTTGCCCTTCTAAGAAACATCCAGACCTAGAAGCCTTTCCCAGTCACTCTATGTGTTCAGAGTGTAGGGCAACTCGCTGTCCCCTTCCTTAGGAAGTTAGATGGACTCAGCTCTTCAACAGTTCCAGGGATTCTGTTCTCTCACGTCCTACAACCCATGGAAGTCTGCCTCATTGCCCTCATTGGAGCTACACTAAGAAACACAATCTGCTTCGCCTTCCTTCTAGGAACTCTTACCCAAGGATCCCATACCTACAGGGGAAAGGAGCCTTGCATTCCTACAGGAACCAATGCAAAGTTATTCCTGTTACCCTGCAGGACTTTAGAATAGGCTTAGGCCCGAAGGGTTACATAGAGCGTTCCAAGGATGAGAGAGTTCGCTACATGCAGAACACCCTGTGAAGAAAAGTTGATTCCGCAAGGGACCATGGTGTAGCGAGAGTCTCTTTTGACTTGTTAGAAATCAGAAGGGTTTCGATAGCATGGTCACCGGAAAGGAAGACCTGATTGCACAAACCTTACTTTCCCATTTTAAAAGCTTTATCCATGCTGCACTGAAGATACCTAAATAACACTGATTTTGACTGGCCTCTAGTTACTGTAGGCAGCCCTCTGGAAAGAAAAGCAGTTTTCTCTAAGGAAACACGGTGCTACGATAGCCTGGGTGGGAGCTCCTCCTGTCTCGCTCTACAGCTACAGGGAAACTTGACGTGAGTCCTTGCCTCAAGCTAAGGCCTGACAAGCCCTGGTGAAGCGAAAGCGTGTAGCAGTTTCCATTAGGTCGTATTCGCAGTTCTGCTTTTCTTTAACGTTTCTTCACTTTTCCAGACACTAGGCACCCTCGTGTAGGCACTCTTTTCCCTACAAATACAGTGAGTACCAGCAGGCTCCTCTGCCTTTCTAAGAAACATCCAGGCTCAGTAGTCTTTCCCAGTCAGTCTATGTATTCAGAGGGTAGGGCAACACACTGCACCCTTCCTTTGAAAAGCTAGATGTCCTCAGTGCTCCAACAGCTCCACGAATTCTGTTCTCTCACGTCCTACATGCCATGGACGTCTGCCTCATTGCCCTCATTGGAGCTACACTAAGAAACACAATCTGCTTCGCCTTCCTCTAGGAACTCTTACCCTAGGACCCCATACCTACCGGAGAAAGGAGACTTGCATTCCTAGTGGAACCAAAGCACAGTTTTTCCTGTTACACTGCAGGACTTTAGAATAGGCATAGGCTCGATAGCATACATAGAACGATCCAAGGACGAGGGAGTTCGATACATGCAGAACACCCTGTGAAGAAAACTTGTTTCAGACGGGACCAGGGTGTAGCTAGAATCCTTTTGACTTGTGAGAAATCAGAAGGTGTTCGGCTGCATGTTCACCATAAAAGAACACCTGATGGCACAAACCTTGCTTTCCCATTTTAAAAGCTCTATCCATGCTGCACTGAAGATACCTACATAACACTGTTTTTGACTGGCCTCTAGTCACTGTGGGCAGCCCTCTGGAAAGAAAAGGAGTTTTCTCTAAGGAAACACGGTGCTTCCATAGCATGGGTGGGAGCTCCTCCTGTCATGCTCTAGAGCTACAGGGAAACTTGACGTGAGTCCTTGCCTCAAGCTAAAGCCTGAAAAGCCCTGCTGAAGCGAAAGCGCTTATCAGTTTCCATTATGTCGTATTCGCCGTTCTGCTTTACTTTAACGATTCTTCACTTTTCCAGACACTAGGCACCCTCGTGTAGGCATCCTTTTTCCTACAAATACAGTGAGTACCAGCAGTCTCCTTTTCCCTTCCAAGAAACATCCAGGCCTAGAAGTCTTTATCAGTCACTCTATGTATTCAGAGGGTAGGGCAACTCGCTGCACCCTTCCTTAGGAAGCTAGACGGACTCAGCTCTTCCACAGCTCCAGGGATTCTGTTCTCTCACATTCTACATGCCATGGAAGTCTGCCTCATTGCCCTCTTTGGAGCTACACTAAGAAACACAATCTGCTTCGCCTTCCTTCTAGGGACTCTTACCCAAGGACCCCATACCTACAGGAGAAAGGAGGCTTGCATTCCTACTGGAACAAAATCACAGATTTTCCTGTTACACTGCAGGCCTTTAGAATAGGCTTAGGCCTGATGGCAAACATAGAACGTTCCCAGGATGAGGGAGTTCGATACATGCAGAACACCCCGCGAAGAAAAGTTGATTCAGCAAGGGGCCAGGGTGTAGCTAAAGTCCCTTTTGACTTGTTAGAAATCAGAAGGTGTTCGGCTGCATGTTCACCGGAAAAGAACACCTGATGCCACAAACCTTGCTCTCCCATTTTAAAAGCTGTATGCGTGCTGCACTGAAGATACCTAAATAACACTGTTTTTGACTGGCCTCTAGTCACTGTGGGCAGCCCTCTGGAGAGAAATGGAGTTTTCTCTAAGGAAACACGGTGCTTCCATAGCATGTGTGGGAGCTCCTCCATTCATGCTCTAGAGCTACAGGGAAATTTGACCAGAGTCCTTGCCTCAAGCTAAAGCCTGAAAAGCCCTGCTGAAGCGAAAGCATGTAGCAGTTTCCATTAGGTCGTATTCGCAGTTCTGCTTTACTTTAAGGTTTTTCACTTTTCCAGACACTAGGCAGCCTCGTGTAGGCACTCTTTTTCCTACAAATACAGTGAGTACCAGCAGTCTCCTTTGCCCTTCTAAGAAACATCCAGACCTAGAAGCCTTTCCCAGTCACTCTATGTGTTCAGAGTGTAGGGCAACTCGCTGTCCCCTTCCTTAGGAAGTTAGATGGACTCAGCTCTTCAACAGTTCCAGGGATTCTGTTCTCTCACGTCCTACAACCCATGGAAGTCTGCCTCATTGCCCTCATTGGAGCTACACTAAGAAACACAATCTGCTTCGCCTTCCTTCTAGGAACTCTTACCCAAGGATCCCATACCTACAGGAGAAAGGAGGCTTGCATTCCTACAGGAACCAATGCAAAGTTTTTCCTGTTACCCTGCAGGACTTTAGAATAGGCTTAGGCCCGAAGGGTTACATAGAGCGTTCCAAGGATGAGAGAGTTCGCTACATGCAGAACACCCTGTGAAGAAAAGTTGATTCCGCAAGGGACCATGGTGTAGCGAGAGTCTCTTTTGACTTGTTAGAAATCAGAAGGGTTTCGATAGCATGGTCACCGGAAAGGAAGACCTGATTGCACAAACCTTACTTTCCCATTTTAAAAGCTTTATCCATGCTGCACTGAAGATACCTAAATAACACTGATTTTGACTGGCCTCTAGTTACTGTAGGCAGCCCTCTGGAAAGAAAAGCAGTTTTCTCTAAGGAAACACGGTGCTTCGATAGCCTGGGTGGGAGCTCCTCCTGTCTCGCTCTAGAGCTACAGGGAAACTTGACGTGAGTCCTTGCCTCAAGCTAAGGCCTGACAAGCCCTGGTGAAGGGAAAGCGCTTAGCAGTTTCCATTAGGTCGTACTCGCAGTTCTGCTTTTCTTTAACGTTTCTTCACTTTTCTAGACACGTATCAGCCTCCTGTAGGCACACTTTTGCCTACAAATACAGTGAGTACCAGCAGGCTCCTCTGCCTTTCTAAGAAACATCCAGGCTCAGTAGTCTTTCCCAATCAGTCTATGTATTCAGAGGGTAGGGCAACACACTGCACCCTTCCTTGGGAAAGCTAGATGTCCTCAGCGCTCCAACAGCTCCACGGATTCTGTTCTCTAAAGTCCTACATGCCATGGAAGTCTGCCTCATTGCCCTCATTGGAGCTACACTAAGAAACACAATCTGCTTCGCCTTCCTCTAGGAACTCTTACCCTAGGACCCCATACCTACCGGAGAAAGGAGACTTGCATTCCTAGTGGAACCAAAGCACAGTTTTTCCTGTTACACTGCAGGACTTTAGAATAGGCATAGGCTCGATAGCATACATAGAACGTTCCAAGGACGAGGGAGTTCGATACATGCAGAACACCCTGTGAAGAAAACTTGTTTCAGACGGGACCAGGGTGTAGCTAGAGTCCTTTTGACTTGTGAGAAATCAGAACGTGTTCGGCTGCATGTTCACCATAAAAGAACACCTGATGGCACAAACCTTGCTTTCCCATTTTAAAAGCTCTATCCATGCTGCACTGAAGATACCTACATAACACTGTTTTTGACTGGCCTCTAGTCACTGTGGGCAGCCCTCTGGAAAGAAAAGGAGTTTTCTCTAAGGAAACACGGTGCTTCCATAGCATGGGTGGGAGCTCCTCCTGTCATGCTCTAGAGCTACAGGGAAACTTGACGTGAGTCCTTGCCTCAAGCTAAAGCCTGAAAAGCCCTGCTGAAGCGAAAGCGCTTATCAGTTTCCATTATGTCGTATTCGCCGTTCTGCTTTACTTTAACGATTCTTCACTTTTCCAGACACTAGGCACCCTCGTGTAGGCATCCTTTTTCCTACAAATACAGTGAGTACCAGCAGTCTCCTTTTCCCTTCCAAGAAACATCCAGGCCTAGAAGTCTTTATCAGTCACTCTATGTATTCAGAGGGTAGGGCAACTCGCTGCACCCTTCCTTAGGAAGCTAGACGGACTCAGCTCTTCCACAGCTCCAGGGATTCTGTTCTCTCACATTCTACATGCCATGGAAGTCTGCCTCATTGCCCTCTTTGGAGCTACACTAAGAAACACAATCTGCTTCGCCTTCCTTCTAGGGACTCTTACCCAAGGACCCCATACCTACAGGAGAAAGGAGGCTTGCATTCCTACTGGAACAAAATCACAGATTTTCCTGTTACACTGCAGGCCTTTAGAATAGGCTTAGGCCTGATGGCAAACATAGAACGTTCCCAGGATGAGGGAGTTCGATACATGCAGAACACCCCGCGAAGAAAAGTTGACTCAGCAAGGGGCCAGGGTGTAGCTAAAGTCCCTTTTGACTTGTTAGAAATCAGAAGGTGTTCGGCTGCATGTTCACCGGAAAAGAACACCTGATGCCACAAACCTTGCTCTCCCATTTTAAAAGCTGTATGCGTGCTGCACTGAAGATACCTAAATAACACTGTTTTTGACTGGCCTCTAGTCACTGTGGGCAGCCCTCTGGAGAGAAATGGAGTTTTCTCTAAGGAAACACGGTGCTTCCATAGCATGTGTGGGAGCTCCTCCATTCATGCTCTAGAGCTACAGGGAAATTTGACCAGAGTCCTTGCCTCAAGCTAAAGCCTGAAAAGCCCTGCTGAAGCGAAAGCATGTAGCAGTTTCCATTAGGTCGTATTCGCAGTTCTGCTTTACTTTAAGGTTTTTCACTTTTCCAGACACTAGGCAGCCTCGTGTAGGCACTCTTTTTCCTACAAATACAGTGAGTACCAGCAGTCTCCTTTGCCCTTCTAAGAAACATCCAGACCTAGAAGCCTTTCCCAGTCACTCTATGTGTTCAGAGTGTAGGGCAACTCGCTGTCCCCTTCCTTAGGAAGTTAGATGGACTCAGCTCTTCAACAGTTCCAGGGATTCTGTTCTCTCACGTCCTACAACCCATGGAAGTCTGCCTCATTGCCCTCATTGGAGCTACACTAAGAAACACAATCTGCTTCGCCTTCCTTCTAGGAACTCTTACCCAAGGATCCCATACCTACAGGAGAAAGGAGGCTTGCATTCCTACAGGAACCAATGCAAAGTTTTTCCTGTTACCCTGCAGGACTTTAGAATAGGCTTAGGCCCGAAGGGTTACATAGAGCGTTCCAAGGATGAGAGAGTTCGCTACATGCAGAACACCCTGTGAAGAAAAGTTGATTCCGCAAGGGACCATGGTGTAGCGAGAGTCTCTTTTGACTTGTTAGAAATCAGAAGGGTTTCGATAGCATGGTCACCGGAAAGGAAGACCTGATTGCACAAACCTTACTTTCCCATTTTAAAAGCTTTATCCATGCTGCACTGAAGATACCTAAATAACACTGATTTTGACGGGCCTCTAGTTACTGTAGGCAGCCCTCTGGAAAGAAAAGCAGTTTTCTCTAAGGAAACACGGTGCTTCGATAGCCTGGGTGGGAGCTCCTCCTGTCTCGCTCTAGAGCTACAGGGAAACTTGACGTGAGTCCTTGCCTCAAGCTAAGGCCTGACAAGCCCTGGTGAAGGGAAAGCGCTTAGCAGTTTCCATTAGGTCGTACTCGCAGTTCTGCTTTTCTTTAACGTTTCTTCACTTTTCTAGACACGTATCAGCCTCCTGTAGGCACACTTTTGCCTACAAATACAGTGAGTACCAGCAGGCTCCTCTGCCTTTCTAAGAAACATCCAGGCTCAGTAGTCTTTCCCAATCAGTCTATGTATTCAGAGGGTAGGGCAACACACTGCACCCTTCCTTGGGAAAGCTAGATGTCCTCAGCGCTCCAACAGCTCCACGGATTCTGTTCTCTAAAGTCCTACATGCCATGGAAGTCTGCCTCATTGCCCTCATTGGAGCTACACTAAGAAACACAATCTGCTTCGCCTTCCTCTAGGAACTCTTACCCTAGGACCCCATACCTACCGGAGAAAGGAGACTTGCATTCCTAGTGGAACCAAAGCACAGTTTTTCCTGTTACACTGCAGGACTTTAGAATAGGCATAGGCTCGATAGCATACATAGAACGTTCCAAGGACGAGGGAGTTCGATACATGCAGAACACCCTGTGAAGAAAACTTGTTTCAGACGGGACCAGGGTGTAGCTAGAGTCCTTTTGACTTGTGAGAAATCAGAACGTGTTCGGCTGCATGTTCACCATAAAAGAACACCTGATGGCACAAACCTTGCTTTCCCATTTTAAAAGCTCTATCCATGCTGCACTGAAGATACCTACATAACACTGTTTTTGACTGGCCTCTAGTCACTGTGGGCAGCCCTCTGGAAAGAAAAGGAGTTTTCTCTAAGGAAACACGGTGCTTCCATAGCATGGGTGGGAGCTCCTCCTGTCATGCTCTAGAGCTACAGGGAAACTTGACGTGAGTCCTTGCCTCAAGCTAAAGCCTGAAAAGCCCTGCTGAAGCGAAAGCGCTTATCAGTTTCCATTATGTCGTATTCGCCGTTCTGCTTTACTTTAACGATTCTTCACTTTTCCAGACACTAGGCACCCTCGTGTAGGCATCCTTTTTCCTACAAATACAGTGAGTACCAGCAGTCTCCTTTTCCCTTCCAAGAAACATCCAGGCCTAGAAGTCTTTATCAGTCACTCTATGTATTCAGAGGGTAGGGCAACTCGCTGCACCCTTCCTTAGGAAGCTAGACGGACTCAGCTCTTCCACAGCTCCAGGGATTCTGTTCTCTCACATTCTACATGCCATGGAAGTCTGCCTCATTGCCCTCTTTGGAGCTACACTAAGAAACACAATCTGCTTCGCCTTCCTTCTAGGGACTCTTACCCAAGGACCCCATACCTACAGGAGAAAGGAGGCTTGCATTCCTACTGGAACAAAATCACAGATTTTCCTGTTACACTGCAGGCCTTTAGAATAGGCTTAGGCCTGATGGCAAACATAGAACGTTCCCAGGATGAGGGAGTTCGATACATGCAGAACACCCCGCGAAGAAAAGTTGACTCAGCAAGGGGCCAGGGTGTAGCTAAAGTCCCTTTTGACTTGTTAGAAATCAGAAGGTGTTCGGCTGCATGTTCACCGGAAAAGAACACCTGATGCCACAAACCTTGCTCTCCCATTTTAAAAGCTGTATGCGTGCTGCACTGAAGATACCTAAATAACACTGTTTTTGACTGGCCTCTAGTCACTGTGGGCAGCCCTCTGGAGAGAAATGGAGTTTTCTCTAAGGAAACACGGTGCTTCCATAGCATGTGTGGGAGCTCCTCCATTCATGCTCTAGAGCTACAGGGAAATTTGACCAGAGTCCTTGCCTCAAGCTAAAGCCTGAAAAGCCCTGCTGAAGCGAAAGCATGTAGCAGTTTCCATTAGGTCGTATTCGCAGTTCTGCTTTACTTTAAGGTTTTTCACTTTTCCAGACACTAGGCAGCCTCGTGTAGGCACTCTTTTTCCTACAAATACAGTGAGTACCAGCAGTCTCCTTTGCCCTTCTAAGAAACATCCAGACCTAGAAGCCTTTCCCAGTCACTCTATGTGTTCAGAGTGTAGGGCAACTCGCTGTCCCCTTCCTTAGGAAGTTAGATGGACTCAGCTCTTCAACAGTTCCAGGGATTCTGTTCTCTCACGTCCTACAACCCATGGAAGTCTGCCTCATTGCCCTCATTGGAGCTACACTAAGAAACACAATCTGCTTCGCCTTCCTTCTAGGAACTCTTACCCAAGGATCCCATACCTACAGGAGAAAGGAGGCTTGCATTCCTACAGGAACCAATGCAAAGTTTTTCCTGTTACCCTGCAGGACTTTAGAATAGGCTTAGGCCCGAAGGGTTACATAGAGCGTTCCAAGGATGAGAGAGTTCGCTACATGCAGAACACCCTGTGAAGAAAAGTTGATTCCGCAAGGGACCATGGTGTAGCGAGAGTCTCTTTTGACTTGTTAGAAATCAGAAGGGTTTCGATAGCATGGTCACCGGAAAGGAAGACCTGATTGCACAAACCTTACTTTCCCATTTTAAAAGCTTTATCCATGCTGCACTGAAGATACCTAAATAACACTGATTTTGACGGGCCTCTAGTTACTGTAGGCAGCCCTCTGGAAAGAAAAGCAGTTTTCTCTAAGGAAACACGGTGCTTCGATAGCCTGGGTGGGAGCTCCTCCTGTCTCGCTCTAGAGCTACAGGGAAACTTGACGTGAGTCCTTGCCTCAAGCTAAGGCCTGACAAGCCCTGGTGAAGGGAAAGCGCTTAGCAGTTTCCATTAGGTCGTACTCGCAGTTCTGCTTTTCTTTAACGTTTCTTCACTTTTCTAGACACGTATCAGCCTCCTGTAGGCACACTTTTGCCTACAAATACAGTGAGTACCAGCAGGCTCCTCTGCCTTTCTAAGAAACATCCAGGCTCAGTAGTCTTTCCCAATCAGTCTATGTATTCAGAGGGTAGGGCAACACACTGCACCCTTCCTTGGGAAAGCTAGATGTCCTCAGCGCTCCAACAGCTCCACGGATTCTGTTCTCTAAAGTCCTACATGCCATGGAAGTCTGCCTCATTGCCCTCATTGGAGCTACACTAAGAAACACAATCTGCTTCGCCTTCCTCTAGGAACTCTTACCCTAGGACCCCATACCTACCGGAGAAAGGAGACTTGCATTCCTAGTGGAACCAAAGCACAGTTTTTCCTGTTACACTGCAGGACTTTAGAATAGGCATAGGCTCGATAGCATACATAGAACGTTCCAAGGACGAGGGAGTTCGATACATGCAGAACACCCTGTGAAGAAAACTTGTTTCAGACGGGACCAGGGTGTAGCTAGAGTCCTTTTGACTTGTGAGAAATCAGAACGTGTTCGGCTGCATGTTCACCATAAAAGAACACCTGATGGCACAAACCTTGCTTTCCCATTTTAAAAGCTCTATCCATGCTGCACTGAAGATACCTACATAACACTGTTTTTGACTGGCCTCTAGTCACTGTGGGCAGCCCTCTGGAAAGAAAAGGAGTTTTCTCTAAGGAAACACGGTGCTTCCATAGCATGGGTGGGAGCTCCTCCTGTCATGCTCTAGAGCTACAGGGAAACTTGACGTGAGTCCTTGCCTCAAGCTAAAGCCTGAAAAGCCCTGCTGAAGCGAAAGCGCTTATCAGTTTCCATTATGTCGTATTCGCCGTTCTGCTTTACTTTAACGATTCTTCACTTTTCCAGACACTAGGCACCCTCGTGTAGGCATCCTTTTTCCTACAAATACAGTGAGTACCAGCAGTCTCCTTTTCCCTTCCAAGAAACATCCAGGCCTAGAAGTCTTTATCAGTCACTCTATGTATTCAGAGGGTAGGGCAACTCGCTGCACCCTTCCTTAGGAAGCTAGACGGACTCAGCTCTTCCACAGCTCCAGGGATTCTGTTCTCTCACATTCTACATGCCATGGAAGTCTGCCTCATTGCCCTCTTTGGAGCTACACTAAGAAACACAATCTGCTTCGCCTTCCTTCTAGGGACTCTTACCCAAGGACCCCATACCTACAGGAGAAAGGAGGCTTGCATTCCTACTGGAACAAAATCACAGATTTTCCTGTTACACTGCAGGCCTTTAGAATAGGCTTAGGCCTGATGGCAAACATAGAACGTTCCCAGGATGAGGGAGTTCGATACATGCAGAACACCCCGCGAAGAAAAGTTGACTCAGCAAGGGGCCAGGGTGTAGCTAAAGTCCCTTTTGACTTGTTAGAAATCAGAAGGTGTTCGGCTGCATGTTCACCGGAAAAGAACACCTGATGCCACAAACCTTGCTCTCCCATTTTAAAAGCTGTATGCGTGCTGCACTGAAGATACCTAAATAACACTGTTTTTGACTGGCCTCTAGTCACTGTGGGCAGCCCTCTGGAGAGAAATGGAGTTTTCTCTAAGGAAACACGGTGCTTCCATAGCATGTGTGGGAGCTCCTCCATTCATGCTCTAGAGCTACAGGGAAATTTGACCAGAGTCCTTGCCTCAAGCTAAAGCCTGAAAAGCCCTGCTGAAGCGAAAGCATGTAGCAGTTTCCATTAGGTCGTATTCGCAGTTCTGCTTTACTTTAAGGTTTTTCACTTTTCCAGACACTAGGCAGCCTCGTGTAGGCACTCTTTTTCCTACAAATACAGTGAGTACCAGCAGTCTCCTTTGCCCTTCTAAGAAACATCCAGACCTAGAAGCCTTTCCCAGTCACTCTATGTGTTCAGAGTGTAGGGCAACTCGCTGTCCCCTTCCTTAGGAAGTTAGATGGACTCAGCTCTTCAACAGTTCCAGGGATTCTGTTCTCTCACGTCCTACAACCCATGGAAGTCTGCCTCATTGCCCTCATTGGAGCTACACTAAGAAACACAATCTGCTTCGCCTTCCTTCTAGGAACTCTTACCCAAGGATCCCATACCTACAGGAGAAAGGAGGCTTGCATTCCTACAGGAACCAATGCAAAGTTTTTCCTGTTACCCTGCAGGACTTTAGAATAGGCTTAGGCCCGAAGGGTTACATAGAGCGTTCCAAGGATGAGAGAGTTCGCTACATGCAGAACACCCTGTGAAGAAAAGTTGATTCCGCAAGGGACCATGGTGTAGCGAGAGTCTCTTTTGACTTGTTAGAAATCAGAAGGGTTTCGATAGCATGGTCACCGGAAAGGAAGACCTGATTGCACAAACCTTACTTTCCCATTTTAAAAGCTTTATCCATGCTGCACTGAAGATACCTAAATAACACTGATTTTGACTGGCCTCTAGTTACTGTAGGCAGCCCTCTGGAAAGAAAAGCAGTTTTCTCTAAGGAAACACGGTGCTTCGATAGCCTGGGTGGGAGCTCCTCCTGTCTCGCTCTAGAGCTACAGGGAAACTTGACGTGAGTCCTTGCCTCAAGCTAAGGCCTGACAAGCCCTGGTGAAGGGAAAGCGCTTAGCAGTTTCCATTAGGTCGTACTCGCAGTTCTGCTTTTCTTTAACGTTTCTTCACTTTTCTAGACACGTATCAGCCTCCTGTAGGCACACTTTTGCCTACAAATACAGTGAGTACCAGCAGGCTCCTCTGCCTTTCTAAGAAACATCCAGGCTCAGTAGTCTTTCCCAATCAGTCTATGTATTCAGAGGGTAGGGCAACACACTGCACCCTTCCTTGGGAAAGCTAGATGTCCTCAGCGCTCCAACAGCTCCACGGATTCTGTTCTCTAAAGTCCTACATGCCATGGAAGTCTGCCTCATTGCCCTCATTGGAGCTACACTAAGAAACACAATCTGCTTCGCCTTCCTCTAGGAACTCTTACCCTAGGACCCCATACCTACCGGAGAAAGGAGACTTGCATTCCTAGTGGAACCAAAGCACAGTTTTTCCTGTTACACTGCAGGACTTTAGAATAGGCATAGGCTCGATAGCATACATAGAACGTTCCAAGGACGAGGGAGTTCGATACATGCAGAACACCCTGTGAAGAAAACTTGTTTCAGACGGGACCAGGGTGTAGCTAGAGTCCTTTTGACTTGTGAGAAATCAGAACGTGTTCGGCTGCATGTTCACCATAAAAGAACACCTGATGGCACAAACCTTGCTTTCCCATTTTAAAAGCTCTATCCATGCTGCACTGAAGATACCTACATAACACTGTTTTTGACTGGCCTCTAGTCACTGTGGGCAGCCCTCTGGAAAGAAAAGGAGTTTTCTCTAAGGAAACACGGTGCTTCCATAGCATGGGTGGGAGCTCCTCCTGTCATGCTCTAGAGCTACAGGGAAACTTGACGTGAGTCCTTGCCTCAAGCTAAAGCCTGAAAAGCCCTGCTGAAGCGAAAGCGCTTATCAGTTTCCATTATGTCGTATTCGCCGTTCTGCTTTACTTTAACGATTCTTCACTTTTCCAGACACTAGGCACCCTCGTGTAGGCATCCTTTTTCCTACAAATACAGTGAGTACCAGCAGTCTCCTTTTCCCTTCCAAGAAACATCCAGGCCTAGAAGTCTTTATCAGTCACTCTATGTATTCAGAGGGTAGGGCAACTCGCTGCACCCTTCCTTAGGAAGCTAGACGGACTCAGCTCTTCCACAGCTCCAGGGATTCTGTTCTCTCACATTCTACATGCCATGGAAGTCTGCCTCATTGCCCTCTTTGGAGCTACACTAAGAAACACAATCTGCTTCGCCTTCCTTCTAGGGACTCTTACCCAAGGACCCCATACCTACAGGAGAAAGGAGGCTTGCATTCCTACTGGAACAAAATCACAGATTTTCCTGTTACACTGCAGGCCTTTAGAATAGGCTTAGGCCTGATGGCAAACATAGAACGTTCCCAGGATGAGGGAGTTCGATACATGCAGAACACCCCGCGAAGAAAAGTTGACTCAGCAAGGGGCCAGGGTGTAGCTAAAGTCCCTTTTGACTTGTTAGAAATCAGAAGGTGTTCGGCTGCATGTTCACCGGAAAAGAACACCTGATGCCACAAACCTTGCTCTCCCATTTTAAAAGCTGTATGCGTGCTGCACTGAAGATACCTAAATAACACTGTTTTTGACTGGCCTCTAGTCACTGTGGGCAGCCCTCTGGAGAGAAATGGAGTTTTCTCTAAGGAAACACGGTGCTTCCATAGCATGTGTGGGAGCTCCTCCATTCATGCTCTAGAGCTACAGGGAAATTTGACCAGAGTCCTTGCCTCAAGCTAAAGCCTGAAAAGCCCTGCTGAAGCGAAAGCATGTAGCAGTTTCCATTAGGTCGTATTCGCAGTTCTGCTTTACTTTAAGGTTTTTCACTTTTCCAGACACTAGGCAGCCTCGTGTAGGCACTCTTTTTCCTACAAATACAGTGAGTACCAGCAGTCTCCTTTGCCCTTCTAAGAAACATCCTGACCTAGAAGCCTTTCCCAGTCACTCTATGTGTTCAGAGTGTAGGGCAACTCGCTGTCCCCTTCCTTAGGAAGTTAGATGGACTCAGCTCTTCAACAGTTCCAGGGATTCTGTTCTCTCACGTCCTACAACCCATGGAAGTCTGCCTCATTGCCCTCATTGGAGCTACACTAAGAAACACAATCTGCTTCGCCTTCCTTCTAGGAACTCTTACCCAAGGATCCCATACCTACAGGAGAAAGGAGGCTTGCATTCCTACAGGAACCAATGCAAAGTTTTTCCTGTTACCCTGCAGGACTTTAGAATAGGCTTAGGCCCGAAGGGTTACATAGAGCGTTCCAAGGATGAGAGAGTTCGCTACATGCAGAACACCCTGTGAAGAAAAGTTGATTCCGCAAGGGACCATGGTGTAGCGAGAGTCTCTTTTGACTTGTTAGAAATCAGAAGGGTTTCGATAGCATGGTCACCGGAAAGGAAGACCTGATTGCACAAACCTTACTTTCCCATTTTAAAAGCTTTATCCATGCTGCACTGAAGATACCTAAATAACACTGATTTTGACTGGCCTCTAGTTACTGTAGGCAGCCCTCTGGAAAGAAAAGCAGTTTTCTCTAAGGAAACACGGTGCTTCGATAGCCTGGGTGGGAGCTCCTCCTGTCTCGCTCTAGAGCTACAGGGAAACTTGACGTGAGTCCTTGCCTCAAGCTAAGGCCTGACAAGCCCTGGTGAAGGGAAAGCGCTTAGCAGTTTCCATTAGGTCGTACTCGCAGTTCTGCTTTTCTTTAACGTTTCTTCACTTTTCTAGACACGTATCAGCCTCCTGTAGGCACACTTTTGCCTACAAATACAGTGAGTACCAGCAGGCTCCTCTGCCTTTCTAAGAAACATCCAGGCTCAGTAGTCTTTCCCAATCAGTCTATGTATTCAGAGGGTAGGGCAACACACTGCACCCTTCCTTGGGAAAGCTAGATGTCCTCAGCGCTCCAACAGCTCCACGGATTCTGTTCTCTAAAGTCCTACATGCCATGGAAGTCTGCCTCATTGCCCTCATTGGAGCTACACTAAGAAACACAATCTGCTTCGCCTTCCTCTAGGAACTCTTACCCTAGGACCCCATACCTACCGGAGAAAGGAGACTTGCATTCCTAGTGGAACCAAAGCACAGTTTTTCCTGTTACACTGCAGGACTTTAGAATAGGCATAGGCTCGATAGCATACATAGAACGTTCCAAGGACGAGGGAGTTCGATACATGCAGAACACCCTGTGAAGAAAACTTGTTTCAGACGGGACCAGGGTGTAGCTAGAGTCCTTTTGACTTGTGAGAAATCAGAACGTGTTCGGCTGCATGTTCACCATAAAAGAACACCTGATGGCACAAACCTTGCTTTCCCATTTTAAAAGCTCTATCCATGCTGCACTGAAGATACCTACATAACACTGTTTTTGACTGGCCTCTAGTCACTGTGGGCAGCCCTCTGGAAAGAAAAGGAGTTTTCTCTAAGGAAACACGGTGCTTCCATAGCATGGGTGGGAGCTCCTCCTGTCATGCTCTAGAGCTACAGGGAAACTTGACGTGAGTCCTTGCCTCAAGCTAAAGCCTGAAAAGCCCTGCTGAAGCGAAAGCGCTTATCAGTTTCCATTATGTCGTATTCGCCGTTCTGCTTTACTTTAACGATTCTTCACTTTTCCAGACACTAGGCACCCTCGTGTAGGCATCCTTTTTCCTACAAATACAGTGAGTACCAGCAGTCTCCTTTTCCCTTCCAAGAAACATCCAGGCCTAGAAGTCTTTATCAGTCACTCTATGTATTCAGAGGGTAGGGCAACTCGCTGCACCCTTCCTTAGGAAGCTAGACGGACTCAGCTCTTCCACAGCTCCAGGGATTCTGTTCTCTCACATTCTACATGCCATGGAAGTCTGCCTCATTGCCCTCTTTGGAGCTACACTAAGAAACACAATCTGCTTCGCCTTCCTTCTAGGGACTCTTACCCAAGGACCCCATACCTACAGGAGAAAGGAGGCTTGCATTCCTACTGGAACAAAATCACAGATTTTCCTGTTACACTGCAGGCCTTTAGAATAGGCTTAGGCCTGATGGCAAACATAGAACGTTCCCAGGATGAGGGAGTTCGATACATGCAGAACACCCCGCGAAGAAAAGTTGACTCAGCAAGGGGCCAGGGTGTAGCTAAAGTCCCTTTTGACTTGTTAGAAATCAGAAGGTGTTCGGCTGCATGTTCACCGGAAAAGAACACCTGATGCCACAAACCTTGCTCTCCCATTTTAAAAGCTGTATGCGTGCTGCACTGAAGATACCTAAATAACACTGTTTTTGACTGGCCTCTAGTCACTGTGGGCAGCCCTCTGGAGAGAAATGGAGTTTTCTCTAAGGAAACACGGTGCTTCCATAGCATGTGTGGGAGCTCCTCCATTCATGCTCTAGAGCTACAGGGAAATTTGACCAGAGTCCTTGCCTCAAGCTAAAGCCTGAAAAGCCCTGCTGAAGCGAAAGCATGTAGCAGTTTCCATTAGGTCGTATTCGCAGTTCTGCTTTACTTTAAGGTTTTTCACTTTTCCAGACACTAGGCAGCCTCGTGTAGGCACTCTTTTTCCTACAAATACAGTGAGTACCAGCAGTCTCCTTTGCCCTTCTAAGAAACATCCTGACCTAGAAGCCTTTCCCAGTCACTCTATGTGTTCAGAGTGTAGGGCAACTCGCTGTCCCCTTCCTTAGGAAGTTAGATGGACTCAGCTCTTCAACAGTTCCAGGGATTCTGTTCTCTCACGTCCTACAACCCATGGAAGTCTGCCTCATTGCCCTCATTGGAGCTACACTAAGAAACACAATCTGCTTCGCCTTCCTTCTAGGAACTCTTACCCAAGGATCCCATACCTACAGGAGAAAGGAGGCTTGCATTCCTACAGGAACCAATGCAAAGTTTTTCCTGTTACCCTGCAGGACTTTAGAATAGGCTTAGGCCCGAAGGGTTACATAGAGCGTTCCAAGGATGAGAGAGTTCGCTACATGCAGAACACCCTGTGAAGAAAAGTTGATTCCGCAAGGGACCATGGTGTAGCGAGAGTCTCTTTTGACTTGTTAGAAATCAGAAGGGTTTCGATAGCATGGTCACCGGAAAGGAAGACCTGATTGCACAAACCTTACTTTCCCATTTTAAAAGCTTTATCCATGCTGCACTGAAGATACCTAAATAACACTGATTTTGACTGGCCTCTAGTTACTGTAGGCAGCCCTCTGGAAAGAAAAGCAGTTTTCTCTAAGGAAACACGGTGCTTCGATAGCCTGGGTGGGAGCTCCTCCTGTCTCGCTCTAGAGCTACAGGGAAACTTGACGTGAGTCCTTGCCTCAAGCTAAGGCCTGACAAGCCCTGGTGAAGGGAAAGCGCTTAGCAGTTTCCATTAGGTCGTACTCGCAGTTCTGCTTTTCTTTAACGTTTCTTCACTTTTCTAGACACGTATCAGCCTCCTGTAGGCACACTTTTGCCTACAAATACAGTGAGTACCAGCAGGCTCCTCTGCCTTTCTAAGAAACATCCAGGCTCAGTAGTCTTTCCCAATCAGTCTATGTATTCAGAGGGTAGGGCAACACACTGCACCCTTCCTTGGGAAAGCTAGATGTCCTCAGCGCTCCAACAGCTCCACGGATTCTGTTCTCTAAAGTCCTACATGCCATGGAAGTCTGCCTCATTGCCCTCATTGGAGCTACACTAAGAAACACAATCTGCTTCGCCTTCCTCTAGGAACTCTTACCCTAGGACCCCATACCTACCGGAGAAAGGAGACTTGCATTCCTAGTGGAACCAAAGCACAGTTTTTCCTGTTACACTGCAGGACTTTAGAATAGGCATAGGCTCGATAGCATACATAGAACGTTCCAAGGACGAGGGAGTTCGATACATGCAGAACACCCTGTGAAGAAAACTTGTTTCAGACGGGACCAGGGTGTAGCTAGAGTCCTTTTGACTTGTGAGAAATCAGAACGTGTTCGGCTGCATGTTCACCATAAAAGAACACCTGATGGCACAAACCTTGCTTTCCCATTTTAAAAGCTCTATCCATGCTGCACTGAAGATACCTACATAACACTGTTTTTGACTGGCCTCTAGTCACTGTGGGCAGCCCTCTGGAAAGAAAAGGAGTTTTCTCTAAGGAAACACGGTGCTTCCATAGCATGGGTGGGAGCTCCTCCTGTCATGCTCTAGAGCTACAGGGAAACTTGACGTGAGTCCTTGCCTCAAGCTAAAGCCTGAAAAGCCCTGCTGAAGCGAAAGCGCTTATCAGTTTCCATTATGTCGTATTCGCCGTTCTGCTTTACTTTAACGATTCTTCACTTTTCCAGACACTAGGCACCCTCGTGTAGGCATCCTTTTTCCTACAAATACAGTGAGTACCAGCAGTCTCCTTTTCCCTTCCAAGAAACATCCAGGCCTAGAAGTCTTTATCAGTCACTCTATGTATTCAGAGGGTAGGGCAACTCGCTGCACCCTTCCTTAGGAAGCTAGACGGACTCAGCTCTTCCACAGCTCCAGGGATTCTGTTCTCTCACATTCTACATGCCATGGAAGTCTGCCTCATTGCCCTCTTTGGAGCTACACTAAGAAACACAATCTGCTTCGCCTTCCTTCTAGGGACTCTTACCCAAGGACCCCATACCTACAGGAGAAAGGAGGCTTGCATTCCTACTGGAACAAAATCACAGATTTTCCTGTTACACTGCAGGCCTTTAGAATAGGCTTAGGCCTGATGGCAAACATAGAACGTTCCCAGGATGAGGGAGTTCGATACATGCAGAACACCCCGCGAAGAAAAGTTGACTCAGCAAGGGGCCAGGGTGTAGCTAAAGTCCCTTTTGACTTGTTAGAAATCAGAAGGTGTTCGGCTGCATGTTCACCGGAAAAGAACACCTGATGCCACAAACCTTGCTCTCCCATTTTAAAATATGCGTGCTGCACTGAAGATACCTAAATAACACTGTTTTTGACTGGCCTCTAGTCACTGTGGGCAGCCCTCTGGAGAGAAATGGAGTTTTCTCTAAGGAAACACGGTGCTTCCATAGCATGTGTGGGAGCTCCTCCATTCATGCTCTAGAGCTACAGGGAAATTTGACCAGAGTCCTTGCCTCAAGCTAAAGCCTGAAAAGCCCTGCTGAAGCGAAAGCATGTAGCAGTTTCCATTAGGTCGTATTCGCAGTTCTGCTTTACTTTAAGGTTTTTCACTTTTCCAGACACTAGGCAGCCTCGTGTAGGCACTCTTTTTCCTACAAATACAGTGAGTACCAGCAGTCTCCTTTGCCCTTCTAAGAAACATCCAGACCTAGAAGCCTTTCCCAGTCACTCTATGTGTTCAGAGTGTAGGGCAACTCGCTGTCCCCTTCCTTAGGAAGTTAGATGGACTCAGCTCTTCAACAGTTCCAGGGATTCTGTTCTCTCACGTCCTACAACCCATGGAAGTCTGCCTCATTGCCCTCATTGGAGCTACACTAAGAAACACAATCTGCTTCGCCTTCCTTCTAGGAACTCTTACCCAAGGATCCCATACTTACAAGGGAAAGGAGCCTTGCATTCCTACAGGAACCAATGCAAAGTTTTTCCTGTTACCCTGCAGGACTTTAGAATAGGCTTAGGCCCGAAGGGTTACATAGAGCGTTCCAAGGATGAGAGAGTTCGCTACATGCAGAACACCCTGTGAAGAAAAGTTGATTCCGCAAGGGACCATGGTGTAGCGAGAGTCTCTTTTGACTTGTTAGAAATCAGAAGGGTTTCGATAGCATGGTCACCGGAAAGGAAGACCTGATTGCACAAACCTTACTTTCCCATTTTAAAAGCTTTATCCATGCTGCACTGAAGATACCTAAATAACACTGATTTTGACTGGCCTCTAGTTACTGTAGGCAGCCCTCTGGAAAGAAAAGCAGTTTTCTCTAAGGAAACACGGTGCTTCGATAGCCTGGGTGGGAGCTCCTCCTGTCTCGCTCTAGAGCTACAGGGAAACTTGACGTGAGTCCTTGCCTCAAGCTAAGGCCTGACAAGCCCTGGTGAAGCGAAAGCGTGTAGCAGTTTCCATTAGGTCGTATTCGCAGTTCTGCTTTTCTTTAACGTTTCTTCACTTTTCCAGACACTAGGCACCCTCGTGTAGGCACTCTTTTCCCTACAAATACAGTGAGTACCAGCAGGCTCCTCTGCCTTTCTAAGAAACATCCAGGCTCAGTAGTCTTTCCCAGTCAGTCTATGTATTCAGAGGGTAGGGCAACACACTGCACCCTTCCTTTGAAAAGCTAGATGTCCTCAGTGCTCCAACAGCTCCACGAATTCTGTTCTCTCACGTCCTACATGCCATGGAAGTCTGCCTCATTGCCCTCATTGGAGCTACACTAAGAAACACAATCTGCTTCGCCTTCCTCTAGGAACTCTTACCCTAGGACCCCATACCTACCGGAGAAAGGAGACTTGCATTCCTAGTGGAACCAAAGCACAGTTTTTCCTGTTACACTGCAGGACTTTAGAATAGGCATAGGCTCGATAGCATACATAGAACGTTCCAAGGACGAGGGAGTTCGATACATGCAGAACACCCTGTGAAGAAAACTTGTTTCAGACGGGACCAGGGTGTAGCTAGAGTCCTTTTGACTTGTGAGAAATCAGAACGTGTTCGGCTGCATGTTCACCATAAAAGAACACCTGATGGCACAAACCTTGCTTTCCCATTTTAAAAGCTCTATCCATGCTGCACTGAAGATACCTACATAACACTGTTTTTGACTGGCCTCTAGTCACTGTGGGCAGCCCTCTGGAAAGAAAAGGAGTTTTCTCTAAGGAAACACGGTGCTTCCATAGCATGGGTGGGAGCTCCTCCTGTCATGCTCTAGAGCTACAGGGAAACTTGACGTGAGTCCTTGCCTCAAGCTAAAGCCTGAAAAGCCCTGCTGAAGCGAAAGCGCTTATCAGTTTCCATTATGTCGTATTCGCCGTTCTGCTTTACTTTAACGATTCTTCACTTTTCCAGACACTAGGCACCCTCGTGTAGGCATCCTTTTTCCTACAAATACAGTGAGTACCAGCAGTCTCCTTTTCCCTTCCAAGAAACATCCAGGCCTAGAAGTCTTTATCAGTCACTCTATGTATTCAGAGGGTAGGGCAACTCGCTGCACCCTTCCTTAGGAAGCTAGACGGACTCAGCTCTTCCACAGCTCCAGGGATTCTGTTCTCTCACATTCTACATGCCATGGAAGTCTGCCTCATTGCCCTCTTTGGAGCTACACTAAGAAACACAATCTGCTTCGCCTTCCTTCTAGGGACTCTTACCCAAGGACCCCATACCTACAGGAGAAAGGAGGCTTGCATTCCTACTGGAACAAAATCACAGATTTTCCTGTTACACTGCAGGCCTTTAGAATAGGCTTAGGCCTGATGGCAAACATAGAACGTTCCCAGGATGAGGGAGTTCGATACATGCAGAACACCCCGCGAAGAAAAGTTGACTCAGCAAGGGGCCAGGGTGTAGCTAAAGTCCCTTTTGACTTGTTAGAAATCAGAAGGTGTTCGGCTGCATGTTCACCGGAAAAGAACACCTGATGCCACAAACCTTGCTCTCCCATTTTAAAAGCTGTATGCGTGCTGCACTGAAGATACCTAAATAACACTGTTTTTGACTGGCCTCTAGTCACTGTGGGCAGCCCTCTGGAGAGAAATGGAGTTTTCTCTAAGGAAACACGGTGCTTCCATAGCATGTGTGGGAGCTCCTCCATTCATGCTCTAGAGCTACAGGGAAATTTGACCAGAGTCCTTGCCTCAAGCTAAAGCCTGAAAAGCCCTGCTGAAGCGAAAGCATGTAGCAGTTTCCATTAGGTCGTATTCGCAGTTCTGCTTTACTTTAAGGTTTTTCACTTTTCCAGACACTAGGCAGCCTCGTGTAGGCACTCTTTTTCCTACAAATACAGTGAGTACCAGCAGTCTCCTTTGCCCTTCTAAGAAACATCCAGACCTAGAAGCCTTTCCCAGTCACTCTATGTGTTCAGAGTGTAGGGCAACTCGCTGTCCCCTTCCTTAGGAAGTTAGATGGACTCAGCTCTTCAACAGTTCCAGGGATTCTGTTCTCTCACGTCCTACAACCCATGGAAGTCTGCCTCATTGCCCTCATTGGAGCTACACTAAGAAACACAATCTGCTTCGCCTTCCTTCTAGGAACTCTTACCCAAGGATCCCATACTTACAAGGGAAAGGAGCCTTGCATTCCTACAGGAACCAATGCAAAGTTTTTCCTGTTACCCTGCAGGACTTTAGAATAGGCTTAGGCCCGAAGGGTTACATAGAGCGTTCCAAGGATGAGAGAGTTCGCTACATGCAGAACACCCTGTGAAGAAAAGTTGATTCCGCAAGGGACCATGGTGTAGCGAGAGTCTCTTTTGACTTGTTAGAAATCAGAAGGGTTTCGATAGCATGGTCACCGGAAAGGAAGACCTGATTGCACAAACCTTACTTTCCCATTTTAAAAGCTTTATCCATGCTGCACTGAAGATACCTAAATAACACTGATTTTGACTGGCCTCTAGTTACTGTAGGCAGCCCTCTGGAAAGAAAAGCAGTTTTCTCTAAGGAAACACGGTGCTTCGATAGCCTGGGTGGGAGCTCCTCCTGTCTCGCTCTAGAGCTACAGGGAAACTTGACGTGAGTCCTTGCCTCAAGCTAAGGCCTGACAAGCCCTGGTGAAGCGAAAGCGTGTAGCAGTTTCCATTAGGTCGTATTCGCAGTTCTGCTTTTCTTTAACGTTTCTTCACTTTTCCAGACACTAGGCACCCTCGTGTAGGCACTCTTTTCCCTACAAATACAGTGAGTACCAGCAGGCTCCTCTGCCTTTCTAAGAAACATCCAGGCTCAGTAGTCTTTCCCAGTCAGTCTATGTATTCAGAGGGTAGGGCAACACACTGCACCCTTCCTTTGAAAAGCTAGATGTCCTCAGTGCTCCAACAGCTCCACGAATTCTGTTCTCTCACGTCCTACATGCCATGGAAGTCTGCCTCATTGCCCTCATTGGAGCTACACTAAGAAACACAATCTGCTTCGCCTTCCTCTAGGAACTCTTACCCTAGGACCCCATACCTACCGGAGAAAGGAGACTTGCATTCCTAGTGGAACCAAAGCACAGTTTTTCCTGTTACACTGCAGGACTTTAGAATAGGCATAGGCTCGATAGCATACATAGAACGTTCCAAGGACGAGGGAGTTCGATACATGCAGAACACCCTGTGAAGAAAACTTGTTTCAGACGGGACCAGGGTGTAGCTAGAGTCCTTTTGACTTGTGAGAAATCAGAACGTGTTCGGCTGCATGTTCACCATAAAAGAACACCTGATGGCACAAACCTTGCTTTCCCATTTTAAAAGCTCTATCCATGCTGCACTGAAGATACCTACATAACACTGTTTTTGACTGGCCTCTAGTCACTGTGGGCAGCCCTCTGGAAAGAAAAGGAGTTTTCTCTAAGGAAACACGGTGCTTCCATAGCATGGGTGGGAGCTCCTCCTGTCATGCTCTAGAGCTACAGGGAAACTTGACGTGAGTCCTTGCCTCAAGCTAAAGCCTGAAAAGCCCTGCTGAAGCGAAAGCGCTTATCAGTTTCCATTATGTCGTATTCGCCGTTCTGCTTTACTTTAACGATTCTTCACTTTTCCAGACACTAGGCACCCTCGTGTAGGCATCCTTTTTCCTACAAATACAGTGAGTACCAGCAGTCTCCTTTTCCCTTCCAAGAAACATCCAGGCCTAGAAGTCTTTATCAGTCACTCTATGTATTCAGAGGGTAGGGCAACTCGCTGCACCCTTCCTTAGGAAGCTAGACGGACTCAGCTCTTCCACAGCTCCAGGGATTCTGTTCTCTCACATTCTACATGCCATGGAAGTCTGCCTCATTGCCCTCTTTGGAGCTACACTAAGAAACACAATCTGCTTCGCCTTCCTTCTAGGGACTCTTACCCAAGGACCCCATACCTACAGGAGAAAGGAGGCTTGCATTCCTACTGGAACAAAATCACAGATTTTCCTGTTACACTGCAGGCCTTTAGAATAGGCTTAGGCCTGATGGCAAACATAGAACGTTCCCAGGATGAGGGAGTTCGATACATGCAGAACACCCCGCGAAGAAAAGTTGACTCAGCAAGGGGCCAGGGTGTAGCTAAAGTCCCTTTTGACTTGTTAGAAATCAGAAGGTGTTCGGCTGCATGTTCACCGGAAAAGAACACCTGATGCCACAAACCTTGCTCTCCCATTTTAAAAGCTGTATGCGTGCTGCACTGAAGATACCTAAATAACACTGTTTTTGACTGGCCTCTAGTCACTGTGGGCAGCCCTCTGGAGAGAAATGGAGTTTTCTCTAAGGAAACACGGTGCTTCCATAGCATGTGTGGGAGCTCCTCCATTCATGCTCTAGAGCTACAGGGAAATTTGACCAGAGTCCTTGCCTCAAGCTAAAGCCTGAAAAGCCCTGCTGAAGCGAAAGCATGTAGCAGTTTCCATTAGGTCGTATTCGCAGTTCTGCTTTACTTTAAGGTTTTTCACTTTTCCAGACACTAGGCAGCCTCGTGTAGGCACTCTTTTTCCTACAAATACAGTGAGTACCAGCAGTCTCCTTTGCCCTTCTAAGAAACATCCAGACCTAGAAGCCTTTCCCAGTCACTCTATGTGTTCAGAGTGTAGGGCAACTCGCTGTCCCCTTCCTTAGGAAGTTAGATGGACTCAGCTCTTCAACAGTTCCAGGGATTCTGTTCTCTCACGTCCTACAACCCATGGAAGTCTGCCTCATTGCCCTCATTGGAGCTACACTAAGAAACACAATCTGCTTCGCCTTCCTTCTAGGAACTCTTACCCAAGGATCCCATACCTACAGGAGAAAGGAGGCTTGCATTCCTACAGGAACCAATGCAAAGTTTTTCCTGTTACCCTGCAGGACTTTAGAATAGGCTTAGGCCCGAAGGGTTACATAGAGCGTTCCAAGGATGAGAGAGTTCGCTACATGCAGAACACCCTGTGAAGAAAAGTTGATTCCGCAAGGGACCATGGTGTAGCGAGAGTCTCTTTTGACTTGTTAGAAATCAGAAGGGTTTCGATAGCATGGTCACCGGAAAGGAAGACCTGATTGCACAAACCTTACTTTCCCATTTTAAAAGCTTTATCCATGCTGCACTGAAGATACCTAAATAACACTGATTTTGACTGGCCTCTAGTTACTGTAGGCAGCCCTCTGGAAAGAAAAGCAGTTTTCTCTAAGGAAACACGGTGCTTCGATAGCCTGGGTGGGAGCTCCTCCTGTCTCGCTCTAGAGCTACAGGGAAACTTGACGTGAGTCCTTGCCTCAAGCTAAGGCCTGACAAGCCCTGGTGAAGCGAAAGCGTGTAGCAGTTTCCATTAGGTCGTATTCGCAGTTCTGCTTTTCTTTAACGTTTCTTCACTTTTCCAGACACTAGGCACCCTCGTGTAGGCACTCTTTTCCCTACAAATACAGTGAGTACCAGCAGGCTCCTCTGCCTTTCTAAGAAACATCCAGGCTCAGTAGTCTTTCCCAGTCAGTCTATGTATTCAGAGGGTAGGGCAACACACTGCACCCTTCCTTTGAAAAGCTAGATGTCCTCAGTGCTCCAACAGCTCCACGAATTCTGTTCTCTCACGTCCTACATGCCATGGAAGTCTGCCTCATTGCCCTCATTGGAGCTACACTAAGAAACACAATCTGCTTCGCCTTCCTCTAGGAACTCTTACCCTAGGACCCCATACCTACCGGAGAAAGGAGACTTGCATTCCTAGTGGAACCAAAGCACAGTTTTTCCTGTTACACTGCAGGACTTTAGAATAGGCATAGGCTCGATAGCATACATAGAACGTTCCAAGGACGAGGGAGTTCGATACATGCAGAACACCCTGTGAAGAAAACTTGTTTCAGACGGGACCAGGGTGTAGCTAGAGTCCTTTTGACTTGTGAGAAATCAGAACGTGTTCGGCTGCATGTTCACCATAAAAGAACACCTGATGGCACAAACCTTGCTTTCCCATTTTAAAAGCTCTATCCATGCTGCACTGAAGATACCTACATAACACTGTTTTTGACTGGCCTCTAGTCACTGTGGGCAGCCCTCTGGAAAGAAAAGGAGTTTTCTCTAAGGAAACACGGTGCTTCCATAGCATGGGTGGGAGCTCCTCCTGTCATGCTCTAGAGCTACAGGGAAACTTGACGTGAGTCCTTGCCTCAAGCTAAAGCCTGAAAAGCCCTGCTGAAGCGAAAGCGCTTATCAGTTTCCATTATGTCGTATTCGCCGTTCTGCTTTACTTTAACGATTCTTCACTTTTCCAGACACTAGGCACCCTCGTGTAGGCATCCTTTTTCCTACAAATACAGTGAGTACCAGCAGTCTCCTTTTCCCTTCCAAGAAACATCCAGGCCTAGAAGTCTTTATCAGTCACTCTATGTATTCAGAGGGTAGGGCAACTCGCTGCACCCTTCCTTAGGAAGCTAGACGGACTCAGCTCTTCCACAGCTCCAGGGATTCTGTTCTCTCACATTCTACATGCCATGGAAGTCTGCCTCATTGCCCTCTTTGGAGCTACACTAAGAAACACAATCTGCTTCGCCTTCCTTCTAGGGACTCTTACCCAAGGACCCCATACCTACAGGAGAAAGGAGGCTTGCATTCCTACTGGAACAAAATCACAGATTTTCCTGTTACACTGCAGGCCTTTAGAATAGGCTTAGGCCTGATGGCAAACATAGAACGTTCCCAGGATGAGGGAGTTCGATACATGCAGAACACCCCGCGAAGAAAAGTTGATTCAGCAAGGGGCCAGGGTGTAGCTAAAGTCCCTTTTGACTTGTTAGAAATCAGAAGGTGTTCGGCTGCATGTTCACCGGAAAAGAACACCTGATGCCACAAACCTTGCTCTCCCATTTTAAAAGCTGTATGCGTGCTGCACTGAAGATACCTAAATAACACTGTTTTTGACTGGCCTCTAGTCACTGTGGGCAGCCCTCTGGAGAGAAATGGAGTTTTCTCTAAGGAAACACGGTGCTTCCATAGCATGTGTGGGAGCTCCTCCATTCATGCTCTAGAGCTACAGGGAAATTTGACCAGAGTCCTTGCCTCAAGCTAAAGCCTGAAAAGCCCTGCTGAAGCGAAAGCATGTAGCAGTTTCCATTAGGTCGTATTCGCAGTTCTGCTTTACTTTAAGGTTTTTCACTTTTCCAGACACTAGGCAGCCTCGTGTAGGCACTCTTTTTCCTACAAATACAGTGAGTACCAGCAGTCTCCTTTGCCCTTCTAAGAAACATCCAGACCTAGAAGCCTTTCCCAGTCACTCTATGTGTTCAGAGTGTAGGGCAACTCGCTGTCCCCTTCCTTAGGAAGTTAGATGGACTCAGCTCTTCAACAGTTCCAGGGATTCTGTTCTCTCACGTCCTACAACCCATGGAAGTCTGCCTCATTGCCCTCATTGGAGCTACACTAAGAAACACAATCTGCTTCGCCTTCCTTCTAGGAACTCTTACCCAAGGATCCCATACCTACAGGAGAAAGGAGCCTTGCATTCCTACAGGAACCAATGCAAAGTTTTTCCTGTTACCCTGCAGGACTTTAGAATAGGCTTAGGCCCGAAGGGTTACATAGAGCGTTCCAAGGATGAGAGAGTTCGCTACATGCAGAACACCCTGTGAAGAAAAGTTGATTCCGCAAGGGACCATGGTGTAGCGAGAGTCTCTTTTGACTTGTTAGAAATCAGAAGGGTTTCGATAGCATGGTCACCGGAAAGGAAGACCTGATTGCACAAACCTTACTTTCCCATTTTAAAAGCTTTATCCATGCTGCACTGAAGATACCTAAATAACACTGATTTTGACTGGCCTCTAGTTACTGTAGGCAGCCCTCTGGAAAGAAAAGCAGTTTTCTCTAAGGAAACACGGTGCTTCGATAGCCTGGGTGGGAGCTCCTCCTGTCTCGCTCTAGAGCTACAGGGAAACTTGACGTGAGTCCTTGCCTCAAGCTAAGGCCTGACAAGCCCTGGTGAAGCGAAAGCGTGTAGCAGTTTCCATTAGGTCGTATTCGCAGTTCTGCTTTTCTTTAACGTTTCTTCACTTTTCCAGACACTAGGCACCCTCGTGTAGGCACTCTTTTCCCTACAAATACAGTGAGTACCAGCAGGCTCCTCTGCCTTTCTAAGAAACATCCAGGCTCAGTAGTCTTTCCCAGTCAGTCTATGTATTCAGAGGGTAGGGCAACACACTGCACCCTTCCTTTGAAAAGCTAGATGTCCTCAGTGCTCCAACAGCTCCACGAATTCTGTTCTCTCACGTCCTACATGCCATGGAAGTCTGCCTCATTGCCCTCATTGGAGCTACACTAAGAAACACAATCTGCTTCGCCTTCCTCTAGGAACTCTTACCCTAGGACCCCATACCTACCGGAGAAAGGAGACTTGCATTCCTAGTGGAACCAAAGCACAGTTTTTCCTGTTACACTGCAGGACTTTAGAATAGGCATAGGCTCGATAGCATACATAGAACGTTCCAAGGACGAGGGAGTTCGATACATGCAGAACACCCTGTGAAGAAAACTTGTTTCAGACGGGACCAGGGTGTAGCTAGAGTCCTTTTGACTTGTGAGAAATCAGAACGTGTTCGGCTGCATGTTCACCATAAAAGAACACCTGATGGCACAAACCTTGCTTTCCCATTTTAAAAGCTCTATCCATGCTGCACTGAAGATACCTACATAACACTGTTTTTGACTGGCCTCTAGTCACTGTGGGCAGCCCTCTGGAAAGAAAAGGAGTTTTCTCTAAGGAAACACGGTGCTTCCATAGCATGGGTGGGAGCTCCTCCTGTCATGCTCTAGAGCTACAGGGAAACTTGACGTGAGTCCTTGCCTCAAGCTAAAGCCTGAAAAGCCCTGCTGAAGCGAAAGCGCTTATCAGTTTCCATTATGTCGTATTCGCCGTTCTGCTTTACTTTAACGATTCTTCACTTTTCCAGACACTAGGCACCCTCGTGTAGGCATCCTTTTTCCTACAAATACAGTGAGTACCAGCAGTCTCCTTTTCCCTTCCAAGAAACATCCAGGCCTAGAAGTCTTTATCAGTCACTCTATGTATTCAGAGGGTAGGGCAACTCGCTGCACCCTTCCTTAGGAAGCTAGACGGACTCAGCTCTTCCACAGCTCCAGGGATTCTGTTCTCTCACATTCTACATGCCATGGAAGTCTGCCTCATTGCCCTCTTTGGAGCTACACTAAGAAACACAATCTGCTTCGCCTTCCTTCTAGGGACTCTTACCCAAGGACCCCATACCTACAGGAGAAAGGAGGCTTGCATTCCTACTGGAACAAAATCACAGATTTTCCTGTTACACTGCAGGCCTTTAGAATAGGCTTAGGCCTGATGGCAAACATAGAACGTTCCCAGGATGAGGGAGTTCGATACATGCAGAACACCCCGCGAAGAAAAGTTGATTCAGCAAGGGGCCAGGGTGTAGCTAAAGTCCCTTTTGACTTGTTAGAAATCAGAAGGTGTTCGGCTGCATGTTCACCGGAAAAGAACACCTGATGCCACAAACCTTGCTCTCCCATTTTAAAAGCTGTATGCGTGCTGCACTGAAGATACCTAAATAACACTGTTTTTGACTGGCCTCTAGTCACTGTGGGCAGCCCTCTGGAGAGAAATGGAGTTTTCTCTAAGGAAACACGGTGCTTCCATAGCATGTGTGGGAGCTCCTCCATTCATGCTCTAGAGCTACAGGGAAATTTGACCAGAGTCCTTGCCTCAAGCTAAAGCCTGAAAAGCCCTGCTGAAGCGAAAGCATGTAGCAGTTTCCATTAGGTCGTATTCGCAGTTCTGCTTTACTTTAAGGTTTTTCACTTTTCCAGACACTAGGCAGCCTCGTGTAGGCACTCTTTTTCCTACAAATACAGTGAGTACCAGCAGTCTCCTTTGCCCTTCTAAGAAACATCCAGACCTAGAAGCCTTTCCCAGTCACTCTATGTGTTCAGAGTGTAGGGCAACTCGCTGTCCCCTTCCTTAGGAAGTTAGATGGACTCAGCTCTTCAACAGTTCCAGGGATTCTGTTCTCTCACGTCCTACAACCCATGGAAGTCTGCCTCATTGCCCTCATTGGAGCTACACTAAGAAACACAATCTGCTTCGCCTTCCTTCTAGGAACTCTTACCCAAGGATCCCATACCTACAGGAGAAAGGAGGCTTGCATTCCTACAGGAACCAATGCAAAGTTTTTCCTGTTACCCTGCAGGACTTTAGAATAGGCTTAGGCCCGAAGGGTTACATAGAGCGTTCCAAGGATGAGAGAGTTCGCTACATGCAGAACACCCTGTGAAGAAAAGTTGATTCCGCAAGGGACCATGGTGTAGCGAGAGTCTCTTTTGACTTGTTAGAAATCAGAAGGGTTTCGATAGCATGGTCACCGGAAAGGAAGACCTGATTGCACAAACCTTACTTTCCCATTTTAAAAGCTTTATCCATGCTGCACTGAAGATACCTAAATAACACTGATTTTGACTGGCCTCTAGTTACTGTAGGCAGCCCTCTGGAAAGAAAAGCAGTTTTCTCTAAGGAAACACGGTGCTTCGATAGCCTGGGTGGGAGCTCCTCCTGTCTCGCTCTAGAGCTACAGGGAAACTTGACGTGAGTCCTTGCCTCAAGCTAAGGCCTGACAAGCCCTGGTGAAGCGAAAGCGTGTAGCAGTTTCCATTAGGTCGTATTCGCAGTTCTGCTTTTCTTTAACGTTTCTTCACTTTTCCAGACACTAGGCACCCTCCTGTAGGCACTCTTTTCCCTACAAATACAGTGAGTACCAGCAGGCTCCTCTGCCTTTCTAAGAAACATCCAGGCTCAGTAGTCTTTCCCAGTCAGTCTATGTATTCAGAGGGTAGGGCAACACACTGCACCCTTCCTTTGAAAAGCTAGATGTCCTCAGTGCTCCAACAGCTCCACGAATTCTGTTCTCTCACGTCCTACATGCCATGGAAGTCTGCCTCATTGCCCTCATTGGAGCTACACTAAGAAACACAATCTGCTTCGCCTTCCTCTAGGAACTCTTACCCTAGGACCCCATACCTACCGGAGAAAGGAGACTTGCATTCCTAGTGGAACCAAAGCACAGTTTTTCCTGTTACACTGCAGGACTTTAGAATAGGCATAGGCTCGATAGCATACATAGAACGTTCCAAGGACGAGGGAGTTCGATACATGCAGAACACCCTGTGAAGAAAACTTGTTTCAGACGGGACCAGGGTGTAGCTAGAGTCCTTTTGACTTGTGAGAAATCAGAACGTGTTCGGCTGCATGTTCACCATAAAAGAACACCTGATGGCACAAACCTTGCTTTCCCATTTTAAAAGCTCTATCCATGCTGCACTGAAGATACCTACATAACACTGTTTTTGACTGGCCTCTAGTCACTGTGGGCAGCCCTCTGGAAAGAAAAGGAGTTTTCTCTAAGGAAACACGGTGCTTCCATAGCATGGGTGGGAGCTCCTCCTGTCATGCTCTAGAGCTACAGGGAAACTTGACGTGAGTCCTTGCCTCAAGCTAAAGCCTGAAAAGCCCTGCTGAAGCGAAAGCGCTTATCAGTTTCCATTATGTCGTATTCGCCGTTCTGCTTTACTTTAACGATTCTTCACTTTTCCAGACACTAGGCACCCTCGTGTAGGCATCCTTTTTCCTACAAATACAGTGAGTACCAGCAGTCTCCTTTTCCCTTCCAAGAAACATCCAGGCCTAGAAGTCTTTATCAGTCACTCTATGTATTCAGAGGGTAGGGCCACTCGCTGCACCCTTCCTTAGGAAGCTAGACGGACTCAGCTCTTCCACAGCTCCAGGGATTCTGTTCTCTCACATTCTACATGCCATGGAAGTCTGCCTCATTGCCCTCTTTGGAGCTACACTAAGAAACACAATCTGCTTCGCCTTCCTTCTAGGGACTCTTACCCAAGGACCCCATACCTACAGGAGAAAGGAGGCTTGCATTCCTACTGGAACAAAATCACAGATTTTCCTGTTACACTGCAGGCCTTTAGAATAGGCTTAGGCCTGATGGCAAACATAGAACGTTCCCAGGATGAGGGAGTTCGATACATGCAGAACACCCCGCGAAGAAAAGTTGACTCAGCAAGGGGCCAGGGTGTAGCTAAAGTCCCTTTTGACTTGTTAGAAATCAGAAGGTGTTCGGCTGCATGTTCACCGGAAAAGAACACCTGATGCCACAAACCTTGCTCTCCCATTTTAAAAGCTGTATGCGTGCTGCACTGAAGATACCTAAATAACACTGTTTTTGACTGGCCTCTAGTCACTGTGGGCAGCCCTCTGGAGAGAAATGGAGTTTTCTCTAAGGAAACACGGTGCTTCCATAGCATGTGTGGGAGCTCCTCCATTCATGCTCTAGAGCTACAGGGAAATTTGACCAGAGTCCTTGCCTCAAGCTAAAGCCTGAAAAGCCCTGCTGAAGCGAAAGCATGTAGCAGTTTCCATTAGGTCGTATTCGCAGTTCTGCTTTACTTTAAGGTTTTTCACTTTTCCAGACACTAGGCAGCCTCGTGTAGGCACTCTTTTTCCTACAAATACAGTGAGTACCAGCAGTCTCCTTTGCCCTTCTAAGAAACATCCAGACCTAGAAGCCTTTCCCAGTCACTCTATGTGTTCAGAGTGTAGGGCAACTCGCTGTCCCCTTCCTTAGGAAGTTAGATGGACTCAGCTCTTCAACAGTTCCAGGGATTCTGTTCTCTCACGTCCTACAACCCATGGAAGTCTGCCTCATTGCCCTCATTGGAGCTACACTAAGAAACACAATCTGCTTCGCCTTCCTTCTAGGAACTCTTACCCAAGGATCCCATACCTACAGGAGAAAGGAGCCTTGCATTCCTACAGGAACCAATGCAAAGTTTTTCCTGTTACCCTGCAGGACTTTAGAATAGGCTTAGGCCCGAAGGGTTACATAGAGCGTTCCAAGGATGAGAGAGTTCGCTACATGCAGAACACCCTGTGAAGAAAAGTTGATTCCGCAAGGGACCATGGTGTAGCGAGAGTCTCTTTTGACTTGTTAGAAATCAGAAGGGTTTCGATAGCATGGTCACCGGAAAGGAAGACCTGATTGCACAAACCTTACTTTCCCATTTTAAAAGCTTTATCCATGCTGCACTGAAGATACCTAAATAACACTGATTTTGACTGGCCTCTAGTTACTGTAGGCAGCCCTCTGGAAAGAAAAGCAGTTTTCTCTAAGGAAACACGGTGCTTCGATAGCCTGGGTGGGAGCTCCTCCTGTCTCGCTCTAGAGCTACAGGGAAACTTGACGTGAGTCCTTGCCTCAAGCTAAGGCCTGACAAGCCCTGGTGAAGCGAAAGCGTGTAGCAGTTTCCATTAGGTCGTATTCGCAGTTCTGCTTTTCTTTAACGTTTCTTCACTTTTCCAGACACTAGGCACCCTCCTGTAGGCACTCTTTTCCCTACAAATACAGTGAGTACCAGCAGGCTCCTCTGCCTTTCTAAGAAACATCCAGGCTCAGTAGTCTTTCCCAGTCAGTCTATGTATTCAGAGGGTAGGGCAACACACTGCACCCTTCCTTTGAAAAGCTAGATGTCCTCAGTGCTCCAACAGCTCCACGAATTCTGTTCTCTCACGTCCTACATGCCATGGAAGTCTGCCTCATTGCCCTCATTGGAGCTACACTAAGAAACACAATCTGCTTCGCCTTCCTCTAGGAACTCTTACCCTAGGACCCCATACCTACCGGAGAAAGGAGACTTGCATTCCTAGTGGAACCAAAGCACAGTTTTTCCTGTTACACTGCAGGACTTTAGAATAGGCATAGGCTCGATAGCATACATAGAACGTTCCAAGGACGAGGGAGTTCGATACATGCAGAACACCCTGTGAAGAAAACTTGTTTCAGACGGGACCAGGGTGTAGCTAGAGTCCTTTTGACTTGTGAGAAATCAGAACGTGTTCGGCTGCATGTTCACCATAAAAGAACACCTGATGGCACAAACCTTGCTTTCCCATTTTAAAAGCTCTATCCATGCTGCACTGAAGATACCTACATAACACTGTTTTTGACTGGCCTCTAGTCACTGTGGGCAGCCCTCTGGAAAGAAAAGGAGTTTTCTCTAAGGAAACACGGTGCTTCCATAGCATGGGTGGGAGCTCCTCCTGTCATGCTCTAGAGCTACAGGGAAACTTGACGTGAGTCCTTGCCTCAAGCTAAAGCCTGAAAAGCCCTGCTGAAGCGAAAGCGCTTATCAGTTTCCATTATGTCGTATTCGCCGTTCTGCTTTACTTTAACGATTCTTCACTTTTCCAGACACTAGGCACCCTCGTGTAGGCATCCTTTTTCCTACAAATACAGTGAGTACCAGCAGTCTCCTTTTCCCTTCCAAGAAACATCCAGGCCTAGAAGTCTTTATCAGTCACTCTATGTATTCAGAGGGTAGGGCCACTCGCTGCACCCTTCCTTAGGAAGCTAGACGGACTCAGCTCTTCCACAGCTCCAGGGATTCTGTTCTCTCACATTCTACATGCCATGGAAGTCTGCCTCATTGCCCTCTTTGGAGCTACACTAAGAAACACAATCTGCTTCGCCTTCCTTCTAGGGACTCTTACCCAAGGACCCCATACCTACAGGAGAAAGGAGGCTTGCATTCCTACTGGAACAAAATCACAGATTTTCCTGTTACACTGCAGGCCTTTAGAATAGGCTTAGGCCTGATGGCAAACATAGAACGTTCCCAGGATGAGGGAGTTCGATACATGCAGAACACCCCGCGAAGAAAAGTTGACTCAGCAAGGGGCCAGGGTGTAGCTAAAGTCCCTTTTGACTTGTTAGAAATCAGAAGGTGTTCGGCTGCATGTTCACCGGAAAAGAACACCTGATGCCACAAACCTTGCTCTCCCATTTTAAAAGCTGTATGCGTGCTGCACTGAAGATACCTAAATAACACTGTTTTTGACTGGCCTCTAGTCACTGTGGGCAGCCCTCTGGAGAGAAATGGAGTTTTCTCTAAGGAAACACGGTGCTTCCATAGCATGTGTGGGAGCTCCTCCATTCATGCTCTAGAGCTACAGGGAAATTTGACCAGAGTCCTTGCCTCAAGCTAAAGCCTGAAAAGCCCTGCTGAAGCGAAAGCATGTAGCAGTTTCCATTAGGTCGTATTCGCAGTTCTGCTTTACTTTAAGGTTTTTCACTTTTCCAGACACTAGGCAGCCTCGTGTAGGCACTCTTTTTCCTACAAATACAGTGAGTACCAGCAGTCTCCTTTGCCCTTCTAAGAAACATCCAGACCTAGAAGCCTTTCCCAGTCACTCTATGTGTTCAGAGTGTAGGGCAACTCGCTGTCCCCTTCCTTAGGAAGTTAGATGGACTCAGCTCTTCAACAGTTCCAGGGATTCTGTTCTCTCACGTCCTACAACCCATGGAAGTCTGCCTCATTGCCCTCATTGGAGCTACACTAAGAAACACAATCTGCTTCGCCTTCCTTCTAGGAACTCTTACCCAAGGATCCCATACCTACAGGAGAAAGGAGCCTTGCATTCCTACAGGAACCAATGCAAAGTTTTTCCTGTTACCCTGCAGGACTTTAGAATAGGCTTAGGCCCGAAGGGTTACATAGAGCGTTCCAAGGATGAGAGAGTTCGCTACATGCAGAACACCCTGTGAAGAAAAGTTGATTCCGCAAGGGACCATGGTGTAGCGAGAGTCTCTTTTGACTTGTTAGAAATCAGAAGGGTTTCGATAGCATGGTCACCGGAAAGGAAGACCTGATTGCACAAACCTTACTTTCCCATTTTAAAAGCTTTATCCATGCTGCACTGAAGATACCTAAATAACACTGATTTTGACTGGCCTCTAGTTACTGTAGGCAGCCCTCTGGAAAGAAAAGCAGTTTTCTCTA